>NC_055977.1:25471520-25474020 GCF_018492685.1 Alosa sapidissima
TGCATTCTGTGAAGATTGTTACAATTTTCCAGGCTGAAAGTAACAAAAAAGCCACAAAGACACATAAATTGACAATGAAACTTTTGTATTGCATCTTTGCAATTGTATTCATATTCATTGTTGCAGATCTGAAAACCACTGTATCAACAATCACCTATATGCAGCATTTTCAAATCCATCTTGCCTTCCTCGCCATCTCTCTGGCCCCCGAAGTCAATCTGAAATCACCCAACCTTAATAGCCTAGGCAATCTGTGACTAATTGTAACAGAAATGATTTTTGTTGTAAACAGTTCATGAAAGAAACCTTCCCACGTCACATACCAAAAGTCCATGAAAATCCAAGTAGTGGAACATTGTCAAAAATGGATTTATTTGTGCATAGGTCAATGGCCAAACGCTGCACTTTTGGCAGTTTTACTAATCTTCCATAGTACAGGGGTGTTACAATTAGGTCCAATTCTTTGATAAAGGCATGGAACTTTGTAAACTTGTACAGTTTGGAGCCCTGGACATCTTTAGATATAAAACCATTATTAAACAACCCTAATGGTCGCTGTGGCAACCATTAAATTGTCCACTATAACTGAATTAAACTTACAGTAGGCCTATATTTTGGCATCATATCTCCTGAACCAAACATGGTACCTCAAGTTATGTCTACTCCCAGGGAGGGGCATTTATGATACATGTATATTCAAATACAAAATAGTGCTTTAAGCCCAAAATGTTGATTTAAGACCACATTCTGGTGCTCTCAGTAGGTTTGGTGGTTAGTTGTGACTTCTTGAGCTTTCTTTACTTTGAGCCAGCGAGATACCACTGTTCATTGACCCTCAGTCCTGATTGTGCTTGTCTGAATGCTTGTGCAACTGTCAGACATATAGCAAACCACCGGTCCCTGTGTATCACAGGGTGATGATGAAATATTTTTGGTAAAACCAATAGCTTATGTGATCTGATGACATTGTAAAAGTGCAAAACAATCAATATAGCCTCTGACTAGTGCTGACTTTGCCCAGTAATTTGCCCAGACAATTGTTGTGACCATAATATTGAGATTCAGGAAGATGATCCAGTGCAAGATGAGTAACTTGTAAGTTGTCACACACCTACAATACTCATACCTCATAACTCTTATACCAACTGCAAGTTTCTTGAGAACTTTAGCCATCCAATCGGAACACATGGAACCGGTTATGTGGTTGGGTTTCCTTGTAACATTGTTCAATCTGGGCATTGACGATGTCAAAGACTTCTCTCCACTTTGTACCGCTTGACAAGTTCAGTTGTGACTTTTTGAATGCATCTCTGATACAGTCAGCATAATTGATCTGTTGACTGTTTGCAGTTTATGGCATGTCTCGTAGGCAAAGAAAAGCTGTTGCTCTCAAACACTGTCCATTTACAGTAATCAACAGAGTCAGACACATCACATTTTGATGTATTTTTGTCCATCCCTGCCAACAGCTAGAGGAGCCAGGAAGCTACAGTGCCACACTCATAAAATAATTTATTCAAATTTTCATCTTTAAAATCATGCCCCCCAGGGTGTACTACTGTAGCTGCCTGACTGCTCTAGCTGTTGGCTGCAGCAACTCGAGCTTGCTAGCACTGATTGTTTTTTGGGTTTTTTCTCCTTGTACAGACAGCACTCAATGACTTCAAAAAAATGAGATCTATTTAAGGCATCAGGAGGGGTGTTAACCTAACACACATACATAAGCCTATACTATGTACCAGCTAGCTACCATTACATTCAACACCAACTTTTTTATGATTATCGAAACCCCATTCATTCGCTCGTAGGGATTTTTTCTTACGAACCGAAACAGGCAAAAAGGCTAATCGAACACATACAAAATTACGGCAATGTGTACCACACTCTATAGGTCATGTAGTTACAAATAACATTTTTAAAATAGGATTTCCTTGTGTAGATAAAAGTACTTGGTGGAGAGGTGGGCAAGATCGGTGATGGCACAACTTTGATGTCATGTAGGCTACTGTACTCCCCGAAGCAAACAAAGTCATCTTTTTCTAAATGCGACAAACACAGCACTAATTTGGTATCATAGTGTTCCAGTATTTCTCCAAAAATAAATTGTAACCATTTCTCCCTCAACTCCTCATTCTTTGGCAGGAGATGCAATGTAGATGTTTTGTTTAGGCATAACACACAGGTTCTCTTGCCATTGCATTAAAAATTCTGTAACTAAGCAGCAACTATGTATTAGCACTAGCTCAATCTAGATTCTGTCAGAATTTCTGTGGGTGGTTAAGAACCAGCCAAGTGGGCAGGACCATGAATAATAATTAGGCAATGCTACGTAGCAAATTAATGAAAATAAATTCTGTTGCATTTAGTTTTGGGTCAGACCTTTGCCTGGACTATATCAACAAAAGGAAGAGCAACTCATTGTCTTGTTTTATTGTATAAGCTACACAACAACTTTGTAACAGGCTGTGTATTTTTCTAACAACATTATGTGGCCTGTTTT
>NC_055977.1:25479020-25481520 GCF_018492685.1 Alosa sapidissima
TATTCGTAGACCAGTGTTTCTCAAAGTGTGGTCCGGGAATCACTGGTGGTCCGCAAGCTATCCCAAGTGGTCCGCGAGCAGACGTGGTAAAATATAATATAGATGAGTTGTTTGCAATATTGAACCAACTTGTATGTAAAAACAGTTCTGCAACACTGTCTATGTAAGATATGCCAGTTTAAATCATACAGTATGAATTCACACAATAAGCAAAGTGCAAAGACAATAAGCAAGGTGGTTCAGTGAGTAGGCTTATAGTGTAGACTAATTATAGGCTACTGTTGAAGTAGGTCTAATCATTTTTTTTTTTAGCTAGGGTTAGTTAAGTGGTCCTGAAACTGACAAAGCTTGAGAAACACTGTCGTAGACCAAAGTATTAATGTTTTACTCCGCCTCGCTAGATGGCGATATGCGCCCAAACACAACACATTCCCCAGACTCTCCATCTTAGCCATAGCTAACTTGCTAGCGAACTTTCCATATTAGCTTACTTGCTAGCAAACTTTGCATCATCAGTCTAACTAGTTAAATAGTTGACATTACATGATGAACATTTTCGTATGGACATTCTGGTGGATGTTAATTTGTATGAGAGAAGCTTCAACTTCTGGGTATGTAGCATTGTGGCATAAAGCTTAGGTAGTTAGTTGGCTAACTCTGGCAGAAATCTCCAGTGTTCTTGTTCCATGTAGTTTCGTGTTGCAGCCACAGGGTTGCAGCAACAGCACGTAGACTAGCCTACAGGAAAGCTGTTGCGTATGAACTCATTCGGAATATTTTGAAAACGTAACAGCTAGATATTCTGTCTTCTCATTTTGTAGACGAAAATGAAGAGAGATTTTATCTTAGTTCTTATTTCATGCAAAACATTTTAGTCTCACATTTCGTCAACAATAATGCATCTTAAGATAGTCTTAGTCAGTGTTTCAGGACATTACTGCCATCTCGTCTTAGTCATGAAAAAAAAGGTTGTTGACAAACATATTTCCTCTCGTCTCGTCTGACGAAATTAACACTACACACTCGCAAATCTAAATACCTCCAATACACACACACACACACACACACACACACACACACACAAACACAGACACACACTTGTCTTGACCGCAGAGCAGCACCATAAAAGAATGCATGTCAAATGAACCTTTAAATCAACTAAAGTCTCAAAATACTCCCACTGAAAGGCGTCCAAGCTCTCTGTGTTAAGTGCATGTCTGCCCACCGAGCTGGCGACTGGCACAGAGCCAACAGCAGCAGGGACAACACCACTGCTCTTCCACTTCAGCTACGGAGTTTAGGCCGAGAGGAGAACTCACATCTGGTGTTAGAGATCACCCCCCCCCCCTCTCTCTCTCTCTTTCTCTCTCTCTCTATCCCTTATTCTCTAGGGGTTACCCCCCAATATTTAGCCCTTTCCCAGCCAGACCTGTCTGTTCTTTGCTCTGGTGTTACACTACATTACCCATGTTATGGCTACATGTGGGGAGGTCATGACTGAAGTGCTTGTGTGTGTGTGTGTGTGTGTGTGTGTCAAAGACAGACCTAGAGGAATTGTGTGTGCACATACTCGTAGTGTTTGTGTGTGTTTGTGTGTGTGTGTGTGTGTGTGTGTGTGTGTGTGTGTGTGTGTGTGTGAATGCATCGCTCATGGCTCTACAGTAAGTACTCCCATATGGCTGGCCTAAAGGAGAATTGGTCCTACGTGACTGACAACAGATCACAGCCCAAATCACCTCTGAGGAGATTAACCATGAAAGCAGCTGAGGGCTTCACTGACTGAACACCAGGAGTCACACAGTGTAGTTACATGGCCTGAACAATCTGATTAAAGCACTAATCTGATTATTGTTAAAATACTATTATATATATATTCCAGTCATATATTATGTTATATAGTCCAGAATATATTCCACTTTACATGCTAAACAAACTAGTAAAAAGATCTCCCGATGATCTTTATTTAGGAATCCTGATAAACTCCAACTAAAATCAAAGTACTGGCTACAAGACAAATCTAATCAGATTGAAATCAAATACTCCAGGTTATTAATTCCAAATGTGGCAATCTCAAGGAGTTTTCACATTCACATTCATCACATTCAAATCAAATTAAAAAAAAAGTCAACAGTAGAATTTAGGAGTGAAATTAACTGTGTTTTAATAGTGGCCTGTACAGCTAAACTTGAATTCAGTACCCAACTACTGAAAAGAGCTAATAGTATGCTAAGCAAAAGACGGGAGAAAAGACCACACTTTACATAAGTCAATCTTATTGCACAGATGCATTTCGCCATTGCTAGATCTGTCAAATTCAATTAGTTATTCAATTGGTCAGTGGCAGTAAGTTTGTTTTAAGAGTAGGCACAGCTTCTGGTACAAACCCGTGGAAAAGACCTGTTTTGATTTTTTGATTGTGATTCAGAACCGATGCAGCAATGTCTCATCCAGGTCTGGCCAAACCTTGGCCCATGTAGCTCCAAGACTGCAGGTTTTCTAA
>NC_055977.1:25486520-25489020 GCF_018492685.1 Alosa sapidissima
CCCCCCACCCCGCCACCCCCCACCCACATCAGCTGCATGGTAACTAATGGAATTCCACTGAAACTAAGGGCTCTGAGCCGTGATGACTGCCCCGAGTGTTCCAAGCACTGCTGTAGCAAGCTAGTGGGGGCCAACAGCTCCTGGAAACAGCTCTGGTGTGGCTCGCATCCTGCACAGATGTGTGGCGCTCCACTGCGCTCCACTCCACTCTGGTCATTACAGAGAGAGAGGGGGGCGGCTGCTGCTGCTGCTGCTGAATTTCAAAAACCGTGCTCACTGAGTCCAAGAGACGAGGAGAGGTTCCAGAGCAAACAGGCAGAGTTTTCCGGAGTGTTCCGTGAGACTTGGGAAGGAAAGAGCGAAAGAGAGCAAGCACATTAAGAAAAACAGACAAAACTGAGACTCTAGACTTATAAACACTGAAAAAAATGTGGGCATTAGTTGCATATCAATGAAATGTGTAGAAATCACTCTATTTGTCTCTGGTTTCAGTAATCATTCATGCCCTGATGTAAAACTGACCAACTAATCCCAATGAAATGCATGTGTCACTTCAACATTACTGTGCTATAGAAGTTAAGGCATTTATTGTGGATAGGTTTTCAAATGTTGCAATGACCATTGCAGCACTCTCACTAATAGCAGACAAATGTCTTATTGTATATTCAGAGGAGATTTAGTGTATGAGATGATCTGCAGGATTAATGTTTGTTTATGGTGACATAATCAACACAACTTGGAAACACTGCATCTTGTCCATTCTCAATACCTAACACACCCATCTCAATGCCTAACATACTTACCTTAAAGTATAGCATTCGATACAACACAGCTTCAAAGGAGAATAAAAACTCTTTTACTTTATAAATCTATTCATGCATACAGTTGTTCAGTGCCCATGGTGGCATTTGTCCATAAAGATAGAATGACAAATGAATAAAAAAAACTAATTTGATAATTTGATTGAAGTTTGTTTCCTCGATGTGTGCACATACTTAAACATGAGAGCAAAGTCAACATGCAGCTTTCCTCTCCAAACAAAAGGCAGCATTCACTCATCATTGTCTCTCCTGCCCAACATCTGATAACACAAGGCCAGTTTAGTTACAAGTGATGTATCTAAAGTGACAAGTTGGCTTCAGAGGTTGCCTGACTCATAGTCTGGATAGCATCTTCTGCAACTCTTCATGTTTCACATTTCCGATAAAAGTATTGCACAATACCTCCCCACTTGTTCTGCACCCTGGGTGCATGAATATGCCACATGAATTAGAACTGTCGGAACACTAGACGGGAAGTTTACTCTAGAGGGGGAGTTTAGAACCGTCGGTGGAATGTAGCACAGGCCCATGTGTCATCTTTCTGAAAATGAAGCAAAACTGATTCTGTCCATAGCATGCAGTCCTCCCATGTTTTGTCCTGTGTTGATGGCGGTCCAGCTTGGCGCTGACCTCAGCTGTATGCTCTGGCACTACCGGACACCACTCCAGGGCAGGGACTGGAGAAAGTCAGAATGATTTTAAGGGTCCTGCACTGACAGCCGGCTCTTCTTGGAACTTAATGACCGACATTGTTATTGCTGTAATTATATTCTTTTCTCATAGGGCTCAAAATATCTAGTGGCACCCCTGACTGCAGGGTCCTGAGAACCAACAGGGAAGTGAATGCGTGACGCACCAGCTGCAGAAGTCCAGCAGTAATCACTTGGCAGGAATTCATCCCCAGCACACCATTTCAAAACAACCACATACCTCACCTCAGCACCAACGGAGACAAGTTCACAATGTTCTCAAAGTTCTAAATTATCTAGACTAGACAGCTGGGCCACTGAGAGTTGGCACCGTATGCCAGAAAGTATAGCGCTGACTTAGCAGGAATGTATATACTGTAGTAAAATGTAAAGCCCTATATGATCCGTATAGTGAGAACCAACTATGTTTGAAAGAGTGTATATGAATGGCCATGGATGGAGTCGAATGAGAAATCTCAGAGATTTGAGGATATGAGAAATGACGTCCGACCAAATTAAGAGTCTCGAGTATCCCCTTGAGAGCCACACTATGTCTCAGCCTCGTTCTGGCCCACATATAAATCTTGTTAAATGGGACCCATTGAGACTATGGAGTGAGCTGTTTAAATGAACACCTCTTGTTGAGAGTCGTTGGCACTCGACCTGTTTGGATAAACCAGGGTTGAAATCACAGACACGCACACAGTGCACAGACTGACCGGCTGGCTAGCTGACTCGCCGGTGGCAGGCAGATCGAATTCGGCGGTCCTTCATTACGGCGACCGAGAAAACACAGGGAAAATTTACGGCCCCTTCCTGAATCCAAAAGTTCTTTGCAGGAAGTCACATGTCTTCAGCAAAGAGCCTATTAAACACATGGCCCCCAACATCTTTATGCCGTCTCTAAGAAGCCCCAAACATCCGATGCTATCCATGAGCTCCCATCTAGCTTCATTCATTTCCAAAAAGTAGAAATTTCCTTGCATATAG
>NC_055977.1:25499020-25516520 GCF_018492685.1 Alosa sapidissima
CAGGCTACCTCGGACAATACCCCGTGATTCTAGCTAGCCAATCACTTTGTTTCTTCAGGAGCATGGGATGGACAGGTCTTATTTAATTGGCTGAAGAGCTCAAATAAAAACAATCTATAGCCAGAGAACCATAAACTCGGCCATAAGGCCTGCAGCACCATAAACATCTCCAATCAACATGTTACTTCAGAGGCATGGAAGGGAGGGGTGCAAATTGAATGACTGATTTCCAAAATCTCACCCACTCCTCTCTCTCTCTCTCTCTCTCTCTCACTCTAGCTCTCTCTCTCCCTCCTCTCTCTCTCTCTCTCTCTCTCTCTCTCGGCCTGTCCTCTACCCCTATGCTGCCACACAGAGGCCTGAGAGGTGGCTTCCCATGGCCCTGCATATGGACTGTGGTGAAAGAGGAGGAGCCCACCCTTTGAGACGGGTCTGCAGCTGCTCAGCACTTGTGGCTTTGGCGTGCCTTGGTTGAACATCCAGAGAGTGGTTTCTGTACCCATTTCTAGAGATTTTTTCTGACACATACACATAGGAACCTTTTAAAAAAAAACATGCTCACAAAAACATACAGTGCATTTTCACAGGTCATCAGTGCTGACACACAGTCACAATTACAATACACCCCCCCACCACACACACACACACACACACACACACACACACACCTACCTTTTTGGTTTAACGTGTGGGTTTGTCACTTGGAGGGCAAAAGGTGACGGCGAAAACCTGACATCATGGCCGGAGTATGCCAAGTGAAAACATATGCTGCCATTTTCAAACGTAGAGCTTAGATTTATTGGCCTTACTGTGGACATAACCTCTCAGTATGTTCAAAAAAGTCTCTTAAAGCAAGGGCTCATGATATTTTTCAAAAGCTCGTATTTTACCTTTCATAGGCTATATACCAATTGTATCTAAGACGATGTTGTGTATTTAGCTACATGTTAAACCCCCGAAAACGCCGATAACCTGAAGAATGAATAAAGTGTGTTATGCACTGATGGCATTGGATACCCTAGTAAGTAACGCTCAACATTTCGAGTAGTTTAAAATTCGAAACGGTTTTCATTGTTTACTTCCTTTTCCCACTTCTTAAAATGGACATGTCTGCCTTTTTGAAACGTGTCGCTTACCGACACAGCTATATATTCACATTTGGAACTTAATGACAGGTTTTCGAATTCAAGCAAGCCGCAGGCACAGGCGCACAGTCAGACAGTCAGAGAGGCGGGCTGGCGGTTGCGAGAGGGGGAGAGATCGAGCGAGAGTCCTACCCTTTTTCAAGATTTCCTGTTTTACTCAGTGAGAGAGAATGCGTGTATGACTTCAAACTTTAAGCTTAGCCCCATGTGAGAGCTTTTCAAAACGAAGAGGCCGCCAAGAGAAGAACATGATGGAAGTATACGTTGTGTAATGCCTCTTTGAAAAGGTGAAACGGCGGAGTCTGGGCTTTATCGACTCGAGAAATTAATGAGAAGACGAGGAGTAAGTTTGACAGTCTTCAGATGGAGCGAGTTTCCGCTTTTTGGTATGGACTGCTAGTGCTAAGCAGCGGTGTCCTCATCGACATAACAGGTGAGATGAGTTCCGTGTAGGCTGCTTTCTTTGTTTTCACTGACTATGTAAATTACTTTGTACATTTTTGACACACTCTGGTTGATTGGATGTCATTATGTAGCATCATTCCCTCATCCATAGCCACCAATAATTAGTAGCCTGCAGTCATACAATTTTTTGCAGCAGGTGGCCTTCACGATTCACTGACCAAGTCAACTTCACTTAAAGAATGCTGACCAAAAAATAACTTTTTTAGATCTATGTAAAAATTCAAGGATAACTTTGGCTATAACTTTGGATAACCTTGGGCTATATTGCCACAATCAATCAATTAATTAACATTCAAATCGCGTAGATATAGTTCTTCGGAATTTATTAAAATCACCAATACAATACAATACAATTTAACACCATGCTGTCCACATTGTACAAATTACGCAAGGACACATTGTGTGTATTTTCGAGATATACTTGTTGAAGCAGATTAACTTGAATGATGAACACAATTTGCCATAGTTTTGTCTGCGTGTGTGTATGTGTGTGTGGATTTTGTGGTTGTTTTCGAATGTGCCATGTTGATCTCACAGTGTATCCTGGTTGGTACAGCGCACTCACAGTGGAGTTGTGCTGTGTTTCAAAGTATTTTTCTATCACCCGACTTTTTGAGCGTCTCTGGTGGTCTCACTATCAGACAAAATTGTAGTAGGCCTAGGCTACTTTTTTAGTGCGAATTCAAACGTCATTTTAGGGAATCTACAAGAGATTAAAACATACTCTCTTCCCTAGTTAACCAGACGTCTCCATTTAAAAGGCACCGTGGTTGTCGGTGGCCTCTTATTTACCATTGCGCATCATACTCTACAATTATGACTTGGCAGAGTGTCAATTCACGCTGACCAAAGCTCGCCCTCATTTGAAGTAAAATGACATACTTGTGTGTGTGTGTGTGTGTGTGTGTGTGTGTGTGTGCATTTCTATGGATATAATTATGTGAAATACACACTCCCATCATCCAGTCACTGAGTAGGGCTACATCCTAACAGGTCAGTTGTAAGTGTGTAGTGCTGCTGTGTAATAATAATAAAAAACTACCCTGTTGCTTATAAAGGATTAAGTCCCCATCTCTCCTTGCTTTCTTCAAAGTTCTTTGTCTCTTGTGAATAGCATGAGCAGCATGAGTTGTGTTCATTTGTAATACCCTTCGTGTGAATCACTCCCAACCTCAGGAGCCTGGTTTGGCCTCCCACTGAGGCTTGTTTAGTCTTGCTGGCCAGTAGTGGTGGTAGAGTGGTTGTTCTCTCTCTCTCTCTCTCTCTCTCTCTCTCTCTCTCTCACTCTCTCCTCACTCACTCACTCACTCAATCATTAACTCACTCACACACACACATAAACAAACACATACATAAACACGTACACACACACACAGACACAAGGTTTGTGAGCATCTGGGTGATTTTTCTAACCACAGGTCGAAAGGAATCCCTGGCATTAAGTATGAACCTGATAGTAGTGTTATAAAATCTTTGACACAGGTGTGACAACCTTCTGTCAACAGATTGTCAACAAACGCAACAGTTATTCAGTTAAAGGGAGGGCAAACAACCCGGAAACAAGCTGTTGTGGTGATGGGCAACTTGACAAAGTCATCGTGAGATCACGTGGTCTTCCCCATACTAACTGCCTGTCATGAGTGTCTGTGTTTCTGTCGCTGGTTTGTGATGTGGATTCAGCAACTTAGACAGGCAGCCAGTCAGACTGCTTCAGTGCATCTTGATATTGATGATAGTGTTGCATAATGCTGTTTTTGCATATATACAGTCATTAAAAATATATGTTAATGAATAACATAATGAGGGCCATTTCCATTGGCAGGTTGCCTTGTCAATTCAAAATGTAATATGAAAAAGGCTAGTTAGTTGGTTTGTTATATAGTAGTAGTTGTTATATAAACATTTTTTTCATTGAATTCATCGGGATGACATGATATATGTTGTGATTTGAAATTTTGGGTCATATCACATAGCCCTAAGCTCAGGCAAAGTCTCTCTCTCTCTCTCTCTCTCTCTCTCTCTCTCTCTCTCTCTCTCTCTCTCTCTCTCTCTCTCTCTCTCTCTCTCTCGCTCTCTCTCTCTCACTCACTCACTCACTCTCTCACACACACACACACACACACACACAGACACACACAGACACACTCACACACAAAGCCATACACTGAATCTCCTCTGCTAAAGTAATTAGCCCAACCTGATGTCATTGGGTTTCTGTTTTTATTACAGTCACTATGGCATGTCATTAAAAGTGAGAGGAGTCTTTTCACAGGCCACATGGAAAAGCAGAGCGACTGGCAATGCAATAGATACCTCTCTACCTCCCTCTCTCTCTACCTCTTTCTCTCTCTCTCTTTCCCTCAATTTCTCTCTCTTCTCTGTCTCCTTCTCATGCTCACTCAGCCAGTCTCCCTCTCCATTGATGTCTACATCTCTCCTTCTCTGTCTCTATCTCTCTTTCTCTCTGTAGTCCTCTCTTTCTCAATGAATTCTTCTTGCTTTCTCTCCCTCCCCCCCTCTCTCTCTACCTCTCTTCCCTTCTCTTCATCACTCTTTCTGTCTTTCTCCATCCTTCACTTCCCTCCTCTCTTTCCTTTTAACTTTACTTTTATTCTCTCCCCCTGTCTCTCTCTCTCTCCCTCTCTCTCTCCCCCCCTCTCTCCCTCTCTCTCTCCCCCCCTCTCTCTCTTTCTCTCTCCCTCTCTCTCTCTTTCTCTCTCTCTCTCTCTCTCTGACATGCCTACCCTGTGTATGCTCCTCTCAGCTCTGTTTCAAGAGGAAGGCCTCAGTCCTTACAGTAAAAGTCGCTGCCTCTCACACCCTTGTGGACTTTTCGTCTGACTGCTTCTTCTCTCTGTCTTACTAAACACACCTCTGCTACAAACACCAGACTCATGCATGTTGAAGTCACCCACATCGTATAGTTTTGAAGCCTCACAGGGAAACTCTACATTATATTTCAACGTGGGCCATATTTTCAACCTTCAGCCATGTTTTTAGGTCCAAACTTTCAGTTTGAACAAAACCGTTCAGAATCAGTGCAGTACTGAGCTTGACATAGGGACATAGTGTCACGTCAAAGTGAACCGCTTTGCCATTAGTGGATTGTCTGCAGTCATGCCTTGGTCACACATATACAGAATATTTGAATGCAAGCATTAACTTTATGAATTTGATATATGGGTCTGTGTTTGTGTACTGTACACGGATGTAGATGTTGTATATGTATTTGCTTTTGTTTGTGTTTATGTAGTGTTTATTTTGCTTCACACTTACCTGGAACATGCAAAACAATAAACTTGTAATAAATACATAAATACTCAAACACATTCATGTTACATTCATATAAAGAGTTATTAAACTATAATTCTATGTCTCTCTTCTGTCTCTTATTAGATGGTATGACGATTCCGAGAATACGGCGAATTTGCAAATTCTGTGATATGAGGGAGACCACCTGCCCTGACACAGGGTCCTGTGCCTCACAATGTGAAATCTCTTCACTCTGCACTAGTCCTGAGGAAGTCTGCGTCAGTATTTGGTAAGTGATATTAATCACCAGGTGCTCGCAAAACCACTTTAAACATAAACATGTATTAGTCAAAACATAGGAGTATTAGTCAAAAAGAACTGTCGGATGGATAGAGTTATTCAGCGAAGTCAAAGGGGAAGTCTTGAAATAGTCTTCCTTTACTATGTTCAAGATGGTTGTGTTGCAAACGACTGTGTGGTGACATGCTTGGGATGCGACGGCATGCACTGACAATGTCTTGATCCAAATCAGTTCTGCCACTCAAGACACTAACTAGGCCTACCTGAAAGATGTGGAGCAACCTTGGAAAAAGCAACAACAGTAGAGTTGACGCTGGTGTCTTTTGGAGATACAGTTGTCAGTTGCCAATTTCATTCCTTAAAGGCTTTTCTGGCATTTACATTGATACATTTTTCCATCACCTGACCCATATACCTTTAAAATCAACTTAGAAAATCAGAAAAGCATAGAAAAGCATGCCTCAAAAAGGTAGCTGTTGCTTTAAAGATGCCCTCCAGCCATTGATTAACCTTTAAAAACCATCTTATAAGTATAAGTGCCTATTTATATACCTACATGTTTTTCTTTTTCATGACGAAAAAAATCCCCTCATTTTCAGAGCTGAAAATGTCTTACAATGGCTTAAAATGGCTTATGCATCTCTAATCCCTCTTTTGTGATGTGGGGAGCCTCTTCCCCCGACACTGTGTACAGCTCTGCCTGGTTGTCAACTTGGTTTGACAACGTTTTAAAAAGCTAACAATGTTTTGTTAATGTAAGATAGCTAACTCTGACACATTAGCTTGCTTATCTTGTAAAGCTAACTGCGCTGAAACAATTTTCAGAAATGATTTGGTATATTCAGTCAGGATAAGGGTTCCATCTGTTGTTACGCAACAACAACAAGCTATTCTGATTTTATTCTGAAACGTAAACTAGCACACTGCCCGTCTAAAAAAACATCTAATGGGCATGTTAAAAATGTTATGTTGATTTTTGCTAGAGAGGGTCTTTAGAGGGGGAAATCCACGTAGAAACCAAGTTATAATTTATAAATCTATTCTATATATGGTAACCATATATATTGTAAGTTAATGGACATTGATCTGTTACCATGCTGTCCATTTCTAGGAGGAGGAAAGATGACAACATAACCATGGAAACAATCTGCCACAACCCGGCACACCGGCTGCACGGAGTTCTGCTGGACGACTACAACAAGAGCAAGTGTGAGATGAAGGAGATGAAGAGTGGCCAGCCAGGCTCCCAGCTCTACATGTGCTCCTGCAAAGAGGACGAGTGCAACGACCACGTCTACTTTCCAGGAAGCATTAGTCAGGGTAAGTGTGTGTCTGTGTGTGTGTTTCTGTGTGTGTGTTTCTATGTGTTTATTTGCATGTGTGGTTCTCTGTTTGTTGAGGTGGTCTGGGTATGTGTGTGTTGTTTTGTCTGTGTGTGTGTTTTCCTTTTTTGTGTGTGTGTCTGTGTGTGTGTGAGTGCAGGCGATGTAGATTAGAAGAAAATATTGGGGTGAAGATGCGTCTGTTCTTTTTTTTTTCCATTGCAGGTTCATACATGTTTGACCCATCTTTGTCTAGCCAGAATCATTTACTCCCCCATTTGATTTGTTTGATGTTTTTATCGTTTTGGTGCCTTGTTTGTTGTGTCTGTGTGCTGAAAAGTCTTCTTTATTGGGTTGGCTCAGTTAGGAAGAACGTCAGACACTCTTAACTGCGTCTGCAAAGTCAGGAGTCAAGTCTGAACATGGCCAAAGAAATATGTACTATCCAAACAAATGCTGAAGGAAAGCGTACAAGATCATACTGATTGCTGTGTGTGTGTGTGTGTGTGTGTGTGTGTGTGTTTGTGTGTGTGTGTGTGTGTGTGTGCGTGTGTGCGTGTGTGTGTGTCAAGAAGTTCAAGTATTTTAGCTTGAGGCAATACATTCTGAATTGTTGGTGTGTATATCGGTGTGCTTTGTGTGTGTGTATTTATCTCTGTGTGTGTGTGTGTGTGTGTGTGTGTGTGTGTGTGTGTGTGTGTGTGTGTGTGTGTATGTGTGCATGTGGCGGTGTGTTTGTGTGTGTCTGGCTGTATATCTGTTGGTTTATGGACGTATGAAAGATGTATTATTTTGCTCATACAGCTAGTGAGTCGTCAGATAGTCAGAACTCTAAAACTCTGAACACTAAGAGATTGGACAGGGAGGCTTCACCGGGCGCGTAACTGAAGCGTTCCGTTTTGCGAAGCATCTGCTGCAACAGTTATCTTCCATTATAATCAATGGAACTGGCTACACCAGACGTGATAGCGGCGCTTACGTTAAAAAAAACTAGACCAGTCTTCTAAAACTATTTTTACGCTACGCAAACGGAGCACTTCAGTTGTGGACCCGGTGTAGCCTCCCTGTTAATCCTCAGTTCCACCTAATCACGTCCTCTCCTGTCCAGACATGGGTCATTTTTTGCATATGATGGACGGATCTACGCCTTGTTATCTACGTAATTCCATGGTCCAGCTGTATGCCCCCTCTCGCCCACTGCAGTCCCCTGAGCGTCTGCCTTGTTGCCCCTACTGTACATCAACACAAAGAGGTCACAGTCAAGACTTGTCTCTCGTCTGAGATTGGTTGGTGGAGTGATTTACCTAAAGCTATTCGTTCTAGTGATAGTTTTAGGATTTTCAAAAGACTCATCTTTTTATCTTGTATCTATTTAATTAATTCCCCCTTATAGAATGTCAGTTATATGTATGGTTGTTGTTATTATGATGATTTATATTATTCTGTTTAAATTATTTAGTTATATTATATTTATGTCGGCTATATGACTTTTATATACTTATAAACGTTTATGCTTTAAACTGTTAATTTGTCATGATGAAGTTTATTGTTATTATTGTACACCACTTTAAACATAAACATGTATTAGTCAAAACATATGAGTATTAGTCAAAAAGAACTGTTGGATGGATAGAGTTATTCAGCGAAGTCAAAGGGGAAGTCTTGAAATAGTCTTCC
This sequence comes from Alosa sapidissima, assembly GCF_018492685.1. Lineage (NCBI taxonomy): Eukaryota > Metazoa > Chordata > Actinopteri > Clupeiformes > Clupeidae > Alosa > Alosa sapidissima. The sequence continues at coordinate 25,507,182 of NC_055977.1, forward strand.
CTTACTATGTTCAAGATGGTTGTGTTGCAAACGACTGTGTGGTGACAGGCTTGGGATGCACTGACAATGTCTTGATCCAAATCAGTTCTGCCACTCAAGACACTTCTAGACCAGAAAGTAATTGAAATTTGTTTAAATATGTAAAATATGTCTACGTTGTTGAATGTGTTTGTCACAATCGGCCTTTTATCGGACTGTGGAAAAGCTGACTCAGTAACTGAGGCTGTGTCCACACATGTAGTCAGCTATTTTCAGATGCAGAGATTTTTTGTTTTTTTTTAATTGCGGAAAAATTGATTTTCGATTTTCGATTTTTGAAAATGCCTGTTCAGTGTTTGCGTGCAGACAGGGAAAACTGAGTTTTTGGGTGGCGGTGTGTTTTCTCTTTTCGTGCATGGTGGTGCATGTACATGTGTGTCTTATTCTGTGTGTGTGTCTGAGTCTGTGTGTCTCTCTGTGTGTGTGTATGTGTGTCTTATTCTGTGTGTTTATGTGTGTATGTGTCTGTGTGTGTGTGTGTGTACGTGTGTCTTATTCTGTGTGTGTGTGTGTGTGTGTGTGTGTGTGTGTGTGTGTGTGTGTGTGTGTGTGTGTGTGTGTGTGTGTGTGCGTGTGTGCGTGCGTGTGTGTTTGTGTGTGTATTGTGTACATGTGTGTCTTATTCTGTGGTGAATGATTTCAGAAACCCCTGCTGTCCCTGACGGAGAGTCAGCGAGGGATACATCACAACCAATGGGACGCCCACCAGGTCTGGCACTCACACCCACACCCACACACACACACACACACACACACACTCTCTCAAACACACACACAGATACTGTACATGCTCAGTCTCACAAATAAACACACATTTTCCCATATCTCTCTCTCTCTCTCTCTCTCTCTCTCACACACACACACATACATACACACACACACACACACACACACACACACACACACACACACACACACACACACACACACACACACAAATAAATTATCATTACCCTTACAGATAGATAATAGTTTACATGTAAAACAAAGTCAGAAAAAAAAAATATATATGGACTTTCAGTGAACTATAACTTATTTAAGCCAGTTTGCTTGACCTATTTGACTTTTGACTTGTACTTGAATCTGTGTAATAAATGTATTCAAATTGATAATTACATAAACTTACACCTGAACTTGTGAGGTGCTGGCAAACTGGGTAGAGACTCTAGACAATTAAAAGCGTTCTGTTGCACACTCATACTTTGATGCAAATTATTTTATTAGACCAGCGTGACTGATGGATCGCTGAAACTCTGTGAAAGTAATTGGCATCAAAGTTGGAGTGTTCTACAGAACCTTTTGCATTGTTCCAAATGTATCCAAGCCATTTCCTGACAGGTACTGTGCAATTATGTGTGCCACTCATGGCCTTAGCATAGACAGTGCTGCACTTCACTAAGCCAGCTTACTTATAATGAAAGGGTATCTCACTAATGGTAAGCTCTGTGCTGTAATAGTACCTGTTAACCCTCCCCCTGTTATTCTATGAGTTGCTCACATACTCATTCTGCCATTTTGTGCCTCTTTACGGTAATAGTATTCACAGGATAAGCTTCATGTGGATCACACTTTAACAACAGGGGTTTGCGATGCACTTTACTCAGGTTACTAGATACTGTAGCACAACATTTTACAGTGAAATACAAAAGGAAAAAAAGAGCGTTTATGTTGAAGGTAAAGGTAAAGGTGACTGGTAGAGAAGCTAGCAGGTTCACGGACTGGCGGAGGCAGGCATCGTACCGTGGCTGACTGATTTTCAGTTACAAGAATACAGTAAAGTCAAGATAGAGACAAAACTAAAAGCAATGTTATGAAAGTCAGACCCATCTGATACTCACTCCCTCTGACTGTCCCACGTTGACTCCACAGTGCAGATAGGCCCAGGCGGTGAGACGAGGATACGTAAGCTGTGCAAGTTCTGTGACGTGCGACCGAGCACCTGCAACAGCACCAACAGGAGCTGCCACAGCGAGTGTGAAATCACATCCATCTGTCCCGACTTCAACGAAATCTGTGTTGCCATCTGGTAAGCACCTTATAGATATATACAGTATAATAATCATTAATTAAATTATTTTGGTGGTGGTAGCGTAATGGCTAAGGAACTGGGCTAGCACCTAAAAAAGCTGTAGGTTCAATACCTGGTTCTTTCACCATTGTGCCCTTGAGCAAGGCACTTAACCCCTGAGTTGCTTCGGAGACAATGACCCTTGTAATATAATTGACATAATGAGTCGCTTTGGATGAAAATGTCCGCTAAATGAAGAAATGTAAATGTTTTTGAATATTTGTATTAGCGATGTCAGCATTAGTATCTGGTAAGCAGAGTTATTTCACTTTCTTCTCAAGAAGACATGTAATTAAATTTTGATTACATTGCAGCCTTTTTTTTTATCCAAAGCAACTTACTGTACAGGACATATGTACAGTATATTCTGCACATACATCATATAGCACATGCATCTGTATGTGTTTGAGATAACAAATAGGTAACAAATGCATGATCTGTGTGTGGTTACCACTTTGCTCTATCAGTTGAACTATAGGACCACATGTGCAATTGTAAGAACATAGGTCGTCAAAGCCTTCCTCTTAGGGGCTGATCAAGCATCTTCAAAGGTCTTTGTGTTGAAGTGTCATTTTCAGTTTGAGCCAATGCTGCTATTGTATGACAAAAAGCCTTGTTCAGTGGTGGAAGTTTTTTTGCCTGATGGGAAAACAACTTGACTGGGTTTTCGGTCATTGCATTCTCACTGTGCATAGACTGAAGACGCCCATGCATTTTTTTTTTTTTTTTGAAAACAAAATGCAGAGGGAACCTCAAGAAAAGTTAAAGAGGGCTGCAGACACAGACAGGGAGAGCTGTGAGGAGCCAAAAAGGCTGACATCTGGCTTTGGGAATAAAAAGACTCGTGTTTGGGGACAAGAAAGGGTGCTACACAGAACCTACCATGTCTGAACTTAAGCATCCTTTTTTCATCTTTCTGTCTGCACACAGAGAGTTCTCGACTGGGTCAGTTGGTCCCGACTGTAAATGTTTTTTGCCAAAGGGACAACTATGAAGAACCCTTAGTTAGAGGGAGCAGGGAAATAGCTTTGTGTCATGGGAATAGTGATTATGGCATTTTTTTATGGATCAGTGCGTTTAACGGGTTCGCTATTTAGAAGCCTGTGTTTTGGCCCGTTTTTTCACTCTTTGGTCTAAAAATGAATTATTTTGTTGTTGTCTATTTCATGTGAGATCTGTTTGATATTATCTCTGTGTTTTGCATTTAAGTGTATTCATGTAGCCAGAGATGGGAAACCCAACTTCAGAAAGTGAGTTCTACCACATTATGTGATGGGATCACATGGATTTTAGCAGAAATGAGGGATTTTCCCAAATTATTCTCCCACATATTTCTTCCAACGATTCAGTCAAAACCAGCCGATTCTTATGGTGTGTTCATGACGCATCGGATATTCTGGAATCCCAACCTCAGACTCAGGAAAACTATGACTTTAACGCAAAGTGTGGTCGGATTTTATGCTGGAAGACTTTTAGTGAAGACATTTTGTACCCTGGGGTTCCCGACTTGACTTGAATCATTCTCTCCACTCGCGGCGGCTTCCGTTGCAACAACACAACTAGAAGCGAACTTCACTCTCATTACAAATAGGCAAGGTAACATTGCCGCATTGTGTATAAACTGTAGGACAGTGTTTTATGCAAATCAAAAAAAAAAAAAACATATTAATACCATATTAACTGCCCCCATGTATTAACCTCATAGCTTAAGACATTTTGCGAAATCAATGTACAAACCTCGGTTAATAGTTGGGAAATTATGGTAATCACAAAATTAAAACTACAAATAGAAACATTCGCCTGAGACATTCTTATTCTTGCTCAACCATAGTTAGCCGTTGTAATAACTTATTTATGCATTCCATGTAAAGACAACACAGAAACGCAATCAGGTTACTGCGGGAATCCATATTTGTTTTCTTAGCTGATCTCAAAAACACACTTTTTTTGGAATTCAGGATTACTAAAGTTGGGTCCTCCGAGACAGGTGTAGACCTAATACATTGCAGGACTTTTACTCTCTGAAGCCAGATTTCCCATCTCTGCATTTAACCCAAGCGAGCAGATTCAAACGTTTTTTTCTCTTGGGGTTTAGTCTTTACTGTCACCATGGTTACAACATGCTAGTTCATCGTTTCCCAACCTTGGGGTCAAACGAATTCGCTTGCTAGGACATTTGGGGAAAATACCGCTCTTATCTGGCTGTTACAGCAGAGATGAGATGCACTCTCTCACAACATGTTGTGAATGATTGGGGTAGCCAACGTTTTGTGACATCAAAATAGGGTCATCAAAAAAAGTTGGGAACCCCTGCGCTAATTGTTCACACAAGACTGTACAGTAATATGATGTCACAGTCATACGAAAAGAGCTCACAAAAGTAAGAAAACGTTATAGTTGTCAATAAAAACATTTACTTCCACAAGGTTTTTTACCTCTTTTCCTGCACAGTGTTGCGTCAAAGGCAAAGTCTAGATACCCAGATATCAAGTACTCAATATCTGTATAGAAATTAAAAAAAAAAAAAATGGTCGCACTCCAAAATCGTTTCTTTTTGCAAATTTATTTTTTACTTTTAGCAGCAGGGGTAACAAACGTTTCGCCCTTGTGGCCTTCACCGGTGTGTCATACTCAATATGTGCAAATGGATCTGTTACCATGCTGTCCATTTCTAGGAGGAGGAAAGATGACAATGTGACCATGGACACAATCTGCCACAACCCGGCACACCGGCTGCACGGAGTTCTGCTGGACGACTACAACAAGAGCAAGTGTGAGATGAAGGAGATGAAGAGTGGCCAGCCAGGCTCCCAGCTCTACATGTGCTCCTGCAAAGAGGACGAGTGCAACGACCACGTCTTCTTCCATTCACTTCCTGGTAAGTGATTGTGTGTGTGTGTGTGTGTGTGTGTGTGTGTGTGTGTGTGTGTGTGTGTGTGTGTGTGTGTTTCTATATGTTTATTTGCATGTGTGTTTCTCTGTTTGATGAAGCAGTCTGTGTATGTGTACTATATGTTGTTTTGTCTTTCTGTGTGTGTCTGTGTGTGTGTGCGTGCGTGCGTGTGAAGAAATGACACTGTATATAATTGAGAACACCCCCTGGTCCACCGCAGCTTAGTGTAGGGCTCAGTAAAACAAGAGGCAGAGTGTTACAGCTGGGTAGCTGTTTTGTCTGGAGACGTAGGTCGCAGTGCTGGGATGAAACTGTATGCAGACTTAAGCCAGCATCCCCAGGAAGAACAGCAGAAGAAGCAGCAGTAGTAGCAGCAGCAGCCAGTTACATTTCCGTGACCTGGCTCTGTGCAGTTGCCAGAATTGAAAGCATCTGTACACAGCAGCGTCATGGAAAAACAAGCCCCAACCCCCCCCACCCCCTGCACCCACACACACACACACTTCTCACTGAGGGAGGCATTGCTGGGTGGGTGGAACTGCACACACGTGTTAGTTATTCAACGTGCAGCCAATGACAAGACAACCCCCCCCCACACACACACGCTCACACACACAATCTCCCCTCCCAACACCGGTCCTCTACTGCGACCACCTTCGTCCTCTTCCCGGCCCAAAACAGATATGAATAGGGCCTCTGTGAGCAAAGAGCCAGCAGGTGTAAATAGAAGCACAAACACACATCAGATGCCTGCGCTCGTGCGTGGAAACAAGTGGTCACAGTGTGGAAGAAAGAGACAGAGAGAGAGAAAGAGAAGTTCAGACATTGCAAACAGTTTGTGCAAGCTGTCAACAAGGCTTTGGCATGTTCTCTTACTTCTTTTGTCATTTTGTTTGTCTCTCTCTCTCTATCCTCTCTCTCTATCCTCTCTCTCTCTATCCTCTCTCCCCCCCTCCTTTTCTCTCTGTGTCTTGTTCTTTTCCTGTTCTAAGCTTCTCTATTTTCTCCTGTCAATTCAATTCAATTCCATTCAATTCCATTCCATTGGCATGGCAATTCATAAAGAAAGTGTTCCCAAAGCATACAATATCTGAACTCATCAAAACATAAAATAACAGTCCTAAAACAATATCTGTGATTATATATATATATAAGCACACACACACACACACACACACACACACACACACACACACACACACACACACATACACACACACACACACACACACACACTCACACACGCACGCACGCACATACACATACACATACACACACACACACACACACACACACACACACACACACACACACACACACACACACAATCGTGCACGCACACAAACATTTTAGTTTGTTATAAGAAAAAAATGAGCACACATAAAACAGACAAAAAAGAGAGACAGTGTAACATATTGAGGATGGGACTGCATCTATGTTATGCCTTCTCTCACACTGTGTAGTGAGGAGACATGGCCCTATCCCTCCTTTTCTCATTTATCTACTTCTGTGCCTTTTGTTCTTTCATCTCTATATCTCTCCTTCCTTTCTTTCTCATCTTTTTTCCTCTCTTGGCCCTCCATCTCTCTCTCCCTCTCTCTTCCCCCCTCTCTCTCTCTCTCTCTGTCCTTCTCAGTCTTGCTCATTCTCCCTCTACCTTTCTATCTTTTTCTCCCTTTAATCTCCCTTTTCTCTATTTTTTCATGTCTCCTCACCTTTCTCTCTCTTTCATTTTCTGTCCCTGAGCCTGAACCGGCTGAGGCTCTGAGAAAGAGGGAGAGAAAGAGGGGTATAGAGAGAGAATGAGGGAGAGAGAGAGAGAGAGAGAGAGAGGGAGAACTAAGCTGAGCATTCAGACATGTGGTTTCCTGTCTGCAAGCAAAGAGAGTTAGAAAAAGCAAAGCATGATGGTAGCATGGTATGTCATGTGTCTGCGACCGACACCCCACCCAACCTCCCCATGGCTCCCTAACAAACACACACACATACACACACACACACACACACACACACACACCCTACACACACACATACACACACACACACACACACACACACACACACACACACACACTCACACTCAAGTTTCGCAACACAGGCTGCTCATTCCTGGTGTGTTTCCTCTGCTTAAAGCACACACTCACACTCACACACATGCACCATACACACATGCACCAAACACGTTTGTTATGCTTTGCATTTCATTCCTCTTGACTTCTCGCAGAACAGGAGACATAACTGTCACACACATAGGCTACTACACACAGTCTGTTTGGAAGCTGTCCCATTTGACGCAGACGTCTCTTCAGCTTGACCACCCTCCCCCATGCTGTCCTCATGCGGAGAGAGACACGGGCACCTGAGAGTTATTGACTCCGGTCAGAGGAGCGGAGACGGACTGAAGAAGGGGGCTGTTGTGCTCTGCTGGGCAGTCCTAGGGGCTAGTGCTAGTTTTGGAGAGGCGTATTGACATTCCACAGTGAAGTGCTACGTTCCTCTGTCTGCGCGTCGTCGACAGGACGGAACTCTGCACTCAGAGTATGAAAGCTGTATAAACATACAGCAGTGTGTGTGTGTGTGTGTGTGTGTGTGTGTGTGTGTGTGTGTGTGTGTGTGTGCGTGTGCGTGTGTGTGCGTGTTCTATGACATATTCTATGACACACACACACACACACACACAGACAGACACACCCCACACATATCTGTTAGAAACACACAAACACTCTCACACACATACAGATGTCTAGGTGTCATGCTATTTGTGTATACATTATTCTGAGGCACACACTCATTTCACACTAGGTTTGTATTTCACCAATTCTGCATTGGCAGTTCCCACACGAGCAACTTCCCCTTCCGGGGGTAAAAACATTTCTGCCAAACACACAGAGATTTGGCAACGATAGGCGTTTGCTTACGTTTAATACACACCCTTTTTAAAAAGAGGAATCAGAAACCGAAAACTGCTGATCTTGGAGCATACGTTGCGGCCGCATTCAGGCTAATGCGAAAGTATTTTCAAGTGACCTGCATTTTGTGCAGGTCAGAATCATACTACAGGAGGGCACGCTGTCTGTGACTGTCTGTGACTGTCTGTGTCAGTAATGTTGGTCTGCTTACAGACAGCAGATTGTGAAAGGTTAATAGAAGTAGTAGCAGTATCAAGCTAGTCCTAAAGTCAGGGAGTGAACTAACCAAACAATGAACGTGTGTGTGTGTGTGTGTGTGTGTGTCTGTGTGTGTGTCTGTGTGTGTGTGTGTGTGTGTGATGACAGACATGACGTAGTAGAAATCTAGAACCAATTTTGAAAAACAGTTCCTTCAGGATGATAATTACCACTTCCTAGGTCTCAGAACATCTACTCATGTTTTCAACTCATCCTTGTTGCATTCCACATCAGTCAATTAAAGAAAAGAATGAATTCATGGTGGTACTATGAATAATTGAATAAGTTCAGGTCTGTTTTGTTGAATATCTATAAGTTATTCATCCCCAACCCCTGCCCTCTCTACTTTACAAAGATCCAAAGGACTTTCAGGTGGTCTTCGTGATCCTGGTCAGCCTTGTTCCGCTCCTGGCTTTGGCCGTGTTTGTGATCGTCAGCTTCTACGTCTACCGGGTCGGACGCCAGCGTAAGCTCTGGGACGCGTCCGGCGTGCCTCGGCCCAAGCGCAAGGGCAAGGACTTCAGCGACGTGCATGCCATCATGCTGGACGACGACCACTCGGACAGCAGCTCGACCCACGCCAACAGCCTCAACCACAACACCGAGCTGCTGCCCATCGAGCTGGACGCCCAGGTGGGCAAGGGCCGCTTCGCCGAGGTCTACAAGGCCAAGCTCAAGCAGGGCGCCTCGGCCACCGGCGAGCCCTTCCAGACGGTCGCCATCAAGATCTTCCCCAGTGAGGAGTACCTGTCATGGAAGAACGAGAAGGACATCTTCTCCGACGCCGACCTTCGCCACGACAACGTGCTGCACTTTCTAACTGCCGAGGAACGCAAGCTGGACAAGCAGTACTGGCTCATCACGGCCTACCAGCCACTGGGCAACCTGCAGGAGTACCTGACGCGCCATATGGTCAGCTGGACCGAGCTGCGGTCGCTCGGGGGGTCGCTGGCACACGGCGTGGCACACCTGCACAGTGACCGCACACTCTGTGGGAGGCCCAAGGTGCCCATCGTGCACAGGGACCTGAAGAGCTCCAACATCCTGGTCAAGGGTGACCTCACCTGCTGCCTGTGCGACTTTGGTCTGGGGCTGCGGCTAGACAACTCGCTGTCGGTGGACGAGCTGGCCAATAGTGGACAGGTAAGAGACCGTCACGTTTGCATGGTAAC
>NC_055977.1:25526520-25536520 GCF_018492685.1 Alosa sapidissima
ATACTGTTCACATACATATGCACACTCACATACACAAACAAGCATACACATACACACACACATTCATATACATACACACACACACTCACCCACACACACATACTCAAGCTCCCACACACACACACACCCACACACACACACACGCTCACGCTCACACATACTCAAGCTCCCTCTCCAACACACACTTTTCCCATGTCTCTCTTCATCCCTTTGTTCCTTCATCTTCCTCATCGCTAATGCTCTCTCCCTCTCTCTCTCTCTCTCCATCTCTCCATCTCCACAGGGCATTCAGTTGGTGTGCGGCACCATAGAGGAGTGTTGGGACCACGACCCCGAAGCCCGGCTCACCGCGCAGTGTGTGGCCGAGCGCTTCAACGACATGGACGAGCTGGACAAGCTCTCTGAGCACAGCGTCTCCCAGGAGAAGATCTCGGAGGACTGCTCGGTCAGCGACGAGAAGTAGACGCCCCCTGCTGGAGGGGCTGGGACACACAGCACACACCAAAAAAAAAAAACTCCGCCACCGTCCATCAGCGGCCCTGCTACGCGAGTCCACTCCACAGGACTTCACTCACTCACTCACTCAGCCTGGTTCAGATGCCTGACTCTGTCTCTGTCTCTGGCGCATGTGACTACGCAAGGACCATCCCACAGACCGGCTTCTCTTCCGTGTTTCAGTTGGAGTTGGAACTGAATCACCTTCAAACCAAACAAGGCATCTTGGAAAAGAATGGTGGATAACTGATCGCCTCTGCTTTTGAAAAAGCCTTTTGAACGGTGCTGGCCTGAGCAGAGACTTTCAAACGTCTTCCAAACTAAAACAGTTTTGCACTTTATTCCCAATCATTACCTATGCATACCAAATAATACGCATACTGGCAGTACAATCAACATGGTAATATACTGTATAGGAGACCATTTTCGGCTGTGACAACAGCCAATATGTTTTAACACTAATGATTTGGAGGTCTGTGCATATGCTGCCAAGGTTTTTAATCAGCTGTAGATAATTATTCTTGTGCTTTAAGGAGCAAGAGGGATTGGAGCTTGCAGCTTTGTTAAATGAAAAGGGGAGGGGGGGAGTGTAATCATTGAAGCACAAAATGAAAAAAGTAGCAAAGTGAATTCAAGCCTGCAGAGCAAGAGTAAAGAGTGCTTTACGCAACAGGAATGCAGAATAACCAGGGTAAGCTAGAGACAGGAGAGTCTTGACAGCTTTATCATACCAAAGTCAGAGCTCAAGGACGTCCTCTGCTAAGGAGGCATATCATAAAAGTTTTATTCTAAGGACAATTATTTTACAAGGACATCCACAGTAAAAAAGGGAAGGGCTATAGTGATATGGACACTGTGCTGCGGCCCGAGAGACAACTGGGGACTGACCGACTCCAGACCTTCTACTCACATGACTGTCATCCAGGAATCATCTGCTGATCCACAAAAGCACTGGATTTCCTATGACAAGTCAAAACCATCTTCCAATCTTATCTGTCTGCCACATGATATGTGAATGCTTTTGAAATGTACAGTTTATAAGGAAACTATTAAAAATGAGTATATACAGTTTTTAAATAACTATTGTGACTATTCTGGTTTCTTTCTACATGCGCAGTCATTCTTTATACATGACCAAGCCTTGGGGGGAGTTGTGGAGCAGGCGTCAGCATCCAGGGAACCCAGATTCATTTTCCTTCTCCCATATCTCTCTCCCCCGCTAACTTCCTGTCCATCTCTACTGTCCTGTCTCAATTAAATGCAAAGAAATGAACTAGCCTCTGCTTCTTCTTCTCTGAAGAAGCTGGCTGCGTCCCTGACTACAGCCGCATCCACAGGGAGCCCCTTTCTACATGTTCCCTTCCCGAGGTCCTGCTGCTTGACAGTAATCGTTACTAGCGGTGCCCTAGTGCCTGATGCCATGTGGAGTCCTACGGTACCCTCCTGATGCCATGTGGAGTCCTACGGTACTCTCCTGATGCCATGTGGAGTCTTACGGTACCCTCCTGATGCCATGTGGAGTCCTACGGTGCACCATCAGAGCCAGCGTCAGTAGCTCACAGTAGGGGCCTGCCACAGCGCTCTCTCAACCGCTTAAATCAAACACTGCAGCTTCCATCTTCCGCTTAGAATTTATTTATTTATTTGATTGTTTGTTTATTTCTGTGTGTGCATGTGTGTGCGTGCGTGTTGACTTTCATTTCACTGTTCGTAGATCGTGACCTCTTAGGACATATAGGACATATCTACATTCATTATGATCATGATATATACCTGGGAATGAAGTAAACTTTCAGTAACTAACTACACAGGTAGATGTTGACCTGCTGTGGCCTGCCGCACCTCCTGCAGTCTCCACACGTGAACTACAGCATCATCTGCTCGCACCATCCATCTCCATTTCACTCCTTTTGAACTTGTTGAGGGAGGGTCAGTGGAACACAGGACATGAGTGTCCATGCAAAACAGTCCGATGCAGAGAGAGTGTGACAGAGGGCTCAAGAAACAGGCTGTGTAGAGTGTCCACTTGGCCCAGCTGTTGACCCAGAGATACCAAAGATCTTACAGGCAAGTTCCACCACTCAACCATCTTGGTAGCAGCTTCGGGCAGCTATTTCGGAAGATCAGGCTACTTACGTTACAGGAAGCTGCAGGATATGTGTAGACAACTAACCCCATCCATTTCAATGGAGGCTTCTTTGAGTGCTGTCCCCTCATTATAAAATCTCTGCTGGTTCTCACATCTACTGTCTCTTCACCATCTGTTCCCTACCGTTTCCACGGTGACACATTCACCAAAACAGCCCCATGCTGCCTAACCCAGAGAGCCAGAATGCAGACCTCCTGGCTTTACGTTCCTCAGCACACTCACAGTGTTTTAAGAGCAGACATCTTACAAAACCACCACTCAGACATGCAGGGGGTTTAGTTAGTGGTGATTGCCAGGGGAAAACTCATAAACTTTTCATTACTGGAACTGTAGTGCAAATGTCTATGACCACATACTTGTGATGTTGTGTCAGTGCTGAGCAACTGTGTGACTGTTGGGGGTGTCTTGTCAAAGAAAAAAAATGGCCCAATTAGACAAGTGGCCTGTTGAAAAGATATCAGACAAAACCTCTCATTTGGACGTGACAAATGACAATCCTTCACTCAGCTCAACAATTATGCAACTGTCTGACTTTTTCTATGCTGTATGCTTGAGGAACATCTTGTACAGACAGCAATTATTCATTTAGACTTAGAAGCATTTTTTTCCCACACAGATGTCAAATTACAAATTAACATCAGTATGCCACTCACACACACACGCACGCTTTCTTTAATGGAAAATAACTACAATGCTGAGCCTTGCCAAGTTCTTTTCGATTTATAAAATCCTTTCAAGAGGCCTTCTCAGACACAGTGCGACTCAATATGGTATTTCTCAATGGGCCGAGTTGGGAGAACAAAAACAAAAAAAGACGAAAAGAGGCCACTTTTCAAATGGATAAAATTAGCTTTTTTCACATCACCACAAGAGCCACAAAGCGCTGGCAACAATCTCCCCAAAACAAGGGCTCTTCTGCCAAGAGAGTAAAACAGCAGGAACATCTGGTCAACTCCCGCTGTCTCTAGGAAACGTTCTGTTGGGTCTGTGTGAATTGTCATAACGGCTTGAATTACTAACCAATTGACAATATAGTCACACAGAAACATGTTACATTGTTTGTTTGCATAAACAAAACCTCTAACAAGTTAGTTTTTGATATCAGATTACTAGATTATAAAATTGGTAGCATGGCTGTGTATATTCTAAGTGGATGTCATATGTCTGTGTAGCTTTCTTATAGACGGAGGTTTGGCTGTTCTCAGTGAAAGACCTGTTGTTATATTGTAGGGTGCTTTAAATGGTGCGAATCACCTCAAATCATGGGTGCAATCAGTGTCTAAACTGCCCCTATTGTTCCTTTGGTCAACCACATATTTCCTGTTCTCAAAAATAAAAGTTTGAACCCTCTCCCACAAGTCCTTTTGTCCCTTAACCGTCTTCTGAGCATTTCTCTGACCCCTCCACTTCCAGCGCTATATTTGTGAAAAGTTCTAAGTAGTTCAAAGACGATTCTCATTTCCTGCAGCTTCCCGTCCAGAGAGTTTTTGTTTAGTCCAGCTATTTAGGTCTTGGTTCCCCTCAGGTCGTTAGCCAGTTAGTTCTGGTCCAGTCGGGGCAGGGGGGTTGGGGTTGGGGGTGGGGGGGGGTGGGTATGGGTATTTTCTATGTATAAACTGCCACCATAATTGAGCTAGCCCATGGCAGGGTGGCAGTTTGGGCAGTCCCCACAAGAACGCCTGACAAACACACGCACACACGCCACTCACACACACACACACACACACACACACACACACACACACACACACACACACAGACACACACACACACACATAAATCTAAAAATCTGCTCAGATGGCCCATTTAGGGTGATGTGGGATGGTATCAAACTGCCATTCTTCTGTTTTTTCCATATACTGCCATAAGAGGGCAGAATCATCCTTGTTTGAATTTTTACGGTACCCAATTACATGCTGGTAGCCTAAACACAAAGCAAGCAAAGCAAAATAGTGTCAGGCTCCAGGAAGAATACAGATATTTTCTGAAATATCTCATGACCGTTCATATGAAAGCATTAGGAAGAGTCAGAACCCTCTCTAACAACAAATGCTTTGACGGATGCACTTTCAGCTACCTCACAGCTGTGCTTTGACAGTGCAGAGTACTGCATCATTACCATGCATCGGTACACCCAATTCATTTCCCTCTGAGCTGTGTAATTAGTAGGATTGTATGTGTTGCATCAGTGATTTGCCAAAAGAGGATAGCCAGTGTCAAGTCCCTCCACTCTTACAATTTATTTGGAGAAAGCAGCACCAACACTCTCTCAAAAGTTTTTTGAGATTTTTGATTCCAGTAATTGCAGTGGGACACATCAGTAACACTGAGAAAGAGTAGTGTGTGTGTGTGTGTGTGTGTGTGTGTGTGTGTGTGTGTGTGTGTGTAGGAGAGAGAGAATGCACCAAAATATATATTCAGAACTTTTGCTTTAACACCTCGTCGCCTCCGAGTCACCTGTACCATAATGTGTGGGGGCGTTTCCTCCGCATACTAGACAAACGCTCACACACACACACACACACACACACACACACATTCATTGAGGGGCCGCGTGTTAATTCATGCAAGCTGCAGCAGGGTTTCTGGAGCGCCTGCCAGACCCCAAGTCATCTGGAAAGGGGTTGCCATGGCAATGCGTCCGCCATTGATCAAAGGTAATCTATGCAGTGTTGCCGACGGGTTTGCACGGCAGAGGATCTGTGAATAACAAACATCGTTACAGACCAGTTCTTCCCAGGACACACGGAGAGAGAGAGAGAGAGAGTGACAGCGAGAGAGAGAGAGAGAGAGAGAGAGATGACAACGTATTAGGGTTTGAAACAAGATGGCAAAACATGAACAATAACCACTGGCTTCTCCTCTCTCGATAACGATGTAGGCTACGTTACGCGTTATGCCACCCAGCCTGGTGCTAAAATCTCACTCTGCTCCGGACATCGTTGGTTCTCTTGAGATGGTCCTGAGCTGAGCTGTGGTGGCAGGAGGACACTGTGATGGCCATCACCATGTGGCAGTGAAGGGGCCATTAAACGAAGGACTCTGGTCCTCATCCTCGGCCCCAGAAGGAAACGGACGGGCTCTGGTGGCATCAGAGGCCATTAGCCCGGCTCACTTTTCAGATACGCTACTGTCTCCAGTGGGTGATGGCCCCCTGGGTATAATGAGGGCCAAAAGCTTCTGTGCATCTCTCTCCATGGCTGCCTGAGTGTGTGTGTGTGTGTGTGTGTGTGTGTGTGTGTGTGTGTGTGTGTGTATGTGAGAGAGTGAGAAGAGAGAGAGATAGAAAGAGAAAGAGAGAGAGAGAGAGACAGAGAGAGAGTGTATGTGTGTGTGTGTGTGTGTGTGTGTATGACAGAGAGAGATGGAGGGGGAGAGACTGAGAAAGCGAGGCCGAGAGAGCGAGTGAGTGGGCTGATATCATAGTCAGAGGAGTCATTTAAGGTCCCTAATTGAAGGCCTGTCAATTATTGCATTGGGCAGCCAGTGGTCTGTGCACAGCCCTTCCTCTCTCTCTCTCCCACTCCATCTTTCTGTCCCTCTCTCTCTTTCTTCTCTTTGTTCATCTCTTGATCTCTCTTGAACTCATTCCCTCTCTATCTGTCTATCTCTACATCCCCCTCTTCTTCTATGTCCATCTCTTGATCTCTCAGTGCCCCACCCCCTCCATCTCTTCATCTCTCTCTTTCACTCACTCACTCTCTCACTCTCTCTGTCTCTCTGTGCTTCTATCTCTCTCTTCATGGCTCTCTATCTCTTTCTGTCTGTCTCGTCTCTCTATGTGTCAAATTCAAATTCAAATTCAAAAATGCTTTATTGGCCTGCCAAATTCACTCATATTGCCAAAGCACTTATTATACAATAACTCTGGACATACACACATACATATTTATGTCTCTCTCTCTCTCTCCTCATCTCTCTCTCTCTCTGTGTCTGTCTCTGTGTCTCTATCTCTCTCTCCTCATCTCTCTTTCTCTGTGTCTGTCTCTGTGCCTCTATCTCTCTCTCCTCATCTCTCTCTCTCTGCGTCTGTCTCTGTGTGTCTATTCCTCTATCTCTCTCTCCTCATCTCTCTCTCTCTCTCTCTCCCTCTGCACAGTGACAGTGTGAGTAGGCCCGTCGGCCCGCCCCCGCCGCTGTCCCCGCCCCCCACGCCACACCATGCTGCCATTGGGTCAGGAGCGCCCGCTGGACTGACAGTCGCTACGAGCTGGCCGACAGCCCACTGCGTTCCCTTCCCAGAGCGTCTCTCTCTCTCTCTCTCTCTGTATCTCTCTCTCTCTGTATCTATCTCTCTATCCCTCGTTCTCCCACCCACTCTGTTTCTGTATCTCTTTATCTGGTCTTTTATATCTACCCTTCTCAGGGTATTGTTGTTTTAACTTGATGTTTTGGGGAGCCCATTCACACTGCAGAGAGAGAAAGAGAGAGGGCGATAGATAGATACAGAGAGAGAGAGATGTATGTCCTCTTATTTGTAAATTTTACAATTCTGTTAAACATTTATTTTTTAACCTCTTACGTGTACTTGTAATTGAGCTTTGGCAATGTTCCTGAAACGTTCATACCGATAAAGCTTTCTTGAATTGAATTGAATTGAGAGAGAGAGAAACTGTAACACTGGCTTTGACAACACTGTATACAAACAGTCATGCTAATAAAGCTCCTTTGAATTTGAATTTGAATTTGAATTTGAGAGAGAGAGAGAGAGAGAGAGGGAGAGAGAGAGAGAGAGATCAAGACAGAGATGCCCATGCGTCCATCCATGTCCAGCGTGTCAGAGGATGTGAATCGATTCGTCCAGACAGAATTGATGGCATGGTCAGCTCCCACCCCCTTCAGCCACACTGTCTGGTCCTGGTCTTCTTGTCACATTGATGCCATGCTTGCCACGCCAGACGGTACAAATTGACCAGCATGCAACAGCTTTCTCCAGGCGTGTAGATAGTGTTAGGGGAGCTGTGAAAAACAATGACTTGTCCTGACACACACACACACACGCACACACACACACACACACACACACACACACACACACACACACAAACACACACACAAAGACACACACACACACACACACATAGATAATGCAGTGATCATGACAATAGCCCAAGACTCACTTTCCATGTTACACACACACAACAATGTCACCTTGATGAAGATGGAAAATGTGGCTTCACAGCACCCCCTTGTGGCCAGTATTGACTGAAGCTCTCAACGCTTCAGAGGTCAAATAGATCACCAGACTTTGTGTCCGGTCAATTGTTTTCTCATCCTGCCTCATTTATCCATGTCACAGCTGATCCCTGGGTTCATTGATCTTATCGGAGAAGTTCACATATTGATACAAAGGCAACATGTGACAGTGATCAGTGGAGGTCATCCTGTCTTTCCAGTGCTTTTATCAGATGGCTCTGAGGTGTGGGCAATTTGTCAACATTATCCACCTGACTCATGCACTAGAACTGTCTTTTGACCTTTTACTTGGTCATTATTAACATTGTGAAATTATGGTTCTAACTCTTAAAAAGATCATGGTCTCCCTAGTTAGAATTCAGTTTTTCAGTTAGAAAAGACATTCTTCAGTCCAACCTTGAGGGGGAAGGGGGTTGTTGAGTGGGCTTAGACCATGGTGGGTGGCCAATTTTGCTATACAATGGACAAACAAGTAATCAAAAATGTTCTTGTCTCAATTCTTATATCCCTTGGTACATCTAAAGCAACGCTATGCAGGTTTTGGTCTAAAAGAAGCTACATAAAAGGCATGCAAAAACTTGCTAAACCATTGACACTGCTAAAAGCGTGCCAAAATGCTACATGCCAACATGCCAACTAGTGATTTTGGCAATAGAGTTGATGAGCAATGACAGAACTGCACAGTGCATATCCTGGACAGCTGGTGGGAATAACACATGTGTGTATCTGTCCGTCACATGACCATATATCATCAAAATGAATTTGAAGGTGATAACATAATTAGTTTCCTTATACAAGCATACCTCAAAAAGTAGCAAATTGTTATATAGTCTTACCTACACTTGCTTTGCACCAATGGACTGGTAGAGTCCAAGAGGGCATTGGGTCTGAACGGATTTCAATATGGATGGTTACTGGGGTCGGCTTAGATGGATTTCCTACTTTGGTCATTAGATTAACACCAGACCACTTCTTAAATTTCTATTGAGATTAAGAGTGGGTCTGGAAAGGCTTTATTGATTTATGACTTCCAGGGGAGTGTCCAGCAGTAAAATTAAACTTAAATTGGCGCATTAAACTCTTACAAGATCGTTTCAGAAGTGCAGCAATCAAATCTATATTGTAAACAAAGGTTTTAAATGCAGTTGTTTACTCAATTCTAAAGATGTTTAAACATGTTACTATCAACATAGCCATTGGTTGTATTGAATGCATTGCTGTATCTGTCATTATATAAAGCCCGCCCCATGGAAGATCGTGATTGGTGCCTGGGTTTTTGTAATATTGGAAATGGGTGTCAATGGCATCCTTGCCAGATTGACCTGCAGAGCAAACTCAAATCTATAATAGGTTTGTCTAGGTTCTCACAGACTATTAACAGACTATAGTAGCCAGCCAAGAAATGTAAATGTTCTGAAGAGAAGTTTGAAGCAAAGATTTACCAGGTCTGTTACATTAAATTTGAACCTCAATATCTGTTAGCAAAGGAAACGTGTGTTGTTACCTCTATGAAATATTTTCCTGAAATTGTATTACCTTTGGGTTGGCAAACCTTAATCTGTCTTTCTGACATTTAATCCCAGCCCTACTGGAAGTGTGTTTGTTTTAAGACGTGTTTGTGTGTGGTCTGTCTTAGTTCGATCTGACCTGAGGGTTGGCCTCCCATAACACATCTAACAGGGTTTCCACCAACTTCCACTGACAACATTTCAAGCATTTCAACATTTCAAAACTGTTCAAAACTTTTCAAAACTTTTCCATGACCTCTAATGTACCCCATCAGAGGCTGCCGCAGGCCAAGCCCTGATTTGACACCGGTCCACTCTAAGGCTCCGTGCTGTGTGGGCAGTCAACCCTCAGGTCAAGCTCGAGCGAGAGACGGTCACAGCAGGCTTTATCTAGTGTTCTATCCCCTTAAATCTCCGTCTTCTCTCACAGTCCCATTACTCTGCTAAGGCAGATCGAAAAAATTGGTAATAGCAAATTCCACTGAAATATTTCTCTTTTTTCAACAGGAGCAATTCAGGGGCAAAAGTTTTCAGTGTTCTTACCGCTTCAGCGAGACTTCTCAATTCCAATGGCAGGCCGTCAGCTCAGCCGAGACGTATCACAGCCTCGAACTCATCTCCTAACAATGCTCGAGCAGAGCGTGTTGCTGAC
>NC_055977.1:25541520-25551520 GCF_018492685.1 Alosa sapidissima
ACTTGTCTCAGCACTGCAACATTTCTTCCCTTCCCCCTTTCTTACTTTTCTACTTCTACTTTCTTCTTCCTTATTATGTTTACTTGTTTGTGTCCGTTTACCTATTTGTATTTGGTTACCTGTCAGCACTACGTTATCTCTGATAGGCTGTTAGCCTCTTGTGCTCGACACTCCCTTCTCAGCGAGGGGAAGGTGTGCTGGCGGTGATAAGTGCTGTTCAGGTATTCAGGATCCTTCGGATTGCCCCCGTCAGGTCGTTTCACTGCGGTCAGCTGTCCTTGAGCTGTATGCTATTCAGCATCTTTGTCCGCATGCTCATTAAGGCTGATGATTCTTTTTTTGTTCAGATGGAACAATGCGTTGTCAATCACAAACTTATCACAAAAGGGGCACATGAATTTATAAGACATTAAATAGGCTTCATGCGTCCGTTCAGTGCCTCAACACACTGCATGGGAGTGAGTACATGATTCTTGTCTCTTGTACCTATAGGGTTTAGCCATAGCCGGTCAGCCATATCCTGTATTGATTTGAATGTGTTTTGTTGCTGGCTCAATACCTAGCGTGCTAACCAATATTTCAACACTGTTAAAGCAGTCAATGGGGGTACACTGAATGATGCGCGATTTAGATTATCATTGACAATTTCCCGTGTTAACTAGGTAGGCGTAACGGACCATAGCCATGCGCGTCTTTAAGGTGTTCTAGTTCTGTGATATATAGTTTAACATCATTTATAGTCTAATCATCATTCCAATGGGCAATGATGCTGATGTTAATGAGGGCATGTCATTGCTGTCTGTGTGTTGTTGCTACATGAGAGCCAATAAAAACCATGCTGGCACTGGCGGTGAGGGGCGAGTGGAGCAGGGGCTCGTGAAGTTATTCAGTTATTTTGATATTTTTCAGAGAAACACGTTACATCATTCTTTTGTTTTTCAGTTCAAAGGAGACAAATTGATTTGTTCTAGCAGCCAGGTGCTATCTGGAAAGTTATTATCATTTTAATAATCTGCCACTGAAGTGCCTTTTCAAATGCCCACCCCCCTTTCATTGTGATACAGATGTGTGCAATTTTCTACCAGGGACGTAGTGTGCATCAATTACCAGTCTTGGGAAAAACTGATTTTGTCTCAAGATTACATCTGCCTTATGATTCAAATGTGGTCTGCATATAATTGGTTTGGGTCTCTCAAACTCATATATCAAATATGTATTTATTTTCCTACCAGTGATTGTGAATTGGCATTCGTAGATTTCAGCTCATCTACGTCAAAGCAGGCACACTTCAGTGAAAACTGCAATGTGATAGAGTGGTTTTGAACTGATGACTTAGACGCGCACAAATTATTTTTCTTAGACACAAAGACAATCTGACTTTCTTTCTCTCAGATCATAGACACACACGCGCGCACACACACACACACACACACACAAACACACACACACACACAAATACACACACACACACACACACACGCACACACACACACACACACGTAAGGGAATGATTTTGCCACACTCATGAGCATACTGGTCACACACACACACACACACACACATACACACACAAATGTGTACAGGTACACACACACACACACACACACACACTTTCTAGACAGGCATTTACAGCCAACCTCTCCAAAAAAGCTGCAATCACAAAGGGTTGTACACTAAACACGCGTATAGAGAAGGCCAGCCCCTGGATCCAGAGCCTTGTCAGGCAGGCCCTTTTCCCACCCCTGAACAGAAACCTCATTTTCTTCACTCGCTTCTCATCTCATCTCCAACAATGGCCGCCATTGGAAGGATCTTCTCCACTCTGCCTCTGATACAAAGGTCACGCTTTTCCACCTAATGGGCCCATTGTGCAGTTTGCGTCTACCCTGCTCATGAATGAGAAGCGAAGCAATGAGTTTTGGTGATAGAGCACTGCCAGTTGCCCCCCCCCCACCACCACCACCACCACCAACCCCGACTTTTGTACGAGTCGCTAGAGAATACGATTTCTGTGAGCACCTGAAAAGGTAATTTGCCATTTGTGACTTTCTCCTGCACACCTGACTCAATTGCTTCTCTGTCCTCCCTTTTCTACAATCTGTACTAACCCCCTGCAACTCCTACAACTTTCACCCCCCCCCCCCCCACACACACACACACACACACACACACATACACACCACCACACTCACTCTGTACCCATAAGCCCATGCCAGAGCTACAACTGCTCCCCCCCAAACACACACACACACACACACACACACACATATACACACATTTGCCTTGTTGATAATGTTAATTTACTAATGGCATGCTGTCAGGCGTTCCCACAATCTATCCATCTCTATTTTCCCACTTCTCTGTGTAATTCTTCATCCTATCCCATGTTTCCATGCTAGTCCTAGGCCACACTCTAAACATTTTCTCTCTCCATGGATGCCATTACAGTCTGTCTATATATGCTGATGGAGGCTGATAAGCTTCCTACAGTATATGCAGTTCAAACTAATGGGATTTCATGATGGATGCAGGCTTTTTACATTTACAGAAAAAGGATTTGAGAACAGACTGTCATACCTCGGACAGTGTATGAAGGAAAAAAGATTCCATGGAAAATAATAATAATAATAATAATATTAATAATAACAACAACAACAACAATAATAAAGATAATAATATTTATGTTTAATTGATGAGGAAAGAAAACTTGATAAGTAAGGGATAATGTATAGAACGCCGGTCATTGTCGGGAGATAGGTCAACATCCCAATCAGATTAGCTGACTCCACATTCTGTGAACATATAGGCTAGTGAAAATACATTCTGGAAGAAATCTGGTGAAATTACTTTGAGGTTAGAACTGCTACAGAGACAAATGTTTCAGCTGTCTCACTTTGTGACCTTGGGGTTGTAATGTCAGTCTGTGTGTTTTGGATATCATTGGATATCATTACAAGAACACATACTTCACGTGGTACAAAGCGACAGGATAAAACGTGCATGTTCCAAACAGCTACATTCTTTTTCCACGGCCTTCATTAGAGGGGTACTCACTGTTTCCTAGTTATAAATATGTCATAACGCCTTGAGCAAAGCCCATAAGTAGTCTGATTCCTTATACTGTATATTGGTCAGCATTTGTTGGTTTAGTGGTGCATTCTTTAGGTAGGTCATTGCACCATTCAAATGGAACACAAAGCACGAGGCATTTTCCCTTGGTGAATTAAAGCATATTTTGATGAAACCACATCAATCATCTTATCTGGCGCAGGAAACCAGATATTGCATTTTCTAAAAAGTAATCCATCATCACATTAGGTCGTCCCGCAAAATAAATGTAATAGCCCATATTTACTTTATTTGAGAAGGGTTTCACATTTTTCAGCCCATTCATTCTAATTAATAGTTGGAGTATCCGGCCCCTTTGTTCTCGCGAATGTCTTTTCTAGTCTGCAAAAGGAAAAAGCTACAGCAGGCATTCTTTACATATAATGCTGCAAAGCCCTCTTCATTGCTACCACTCTTATTTGCCGGGCTTTGATTATATAGCCCCCTGTCAATTTCTCTCAATTCCATTGGAAAAGGAGTCTGTCTATCAGCGCCCTACCTTTGCTCAATTGGTCATAGGTTACAACAGTTGCATCCCTCCGCTCCCTGCCACCGTACCTGCGCTACTGTGAAAGGCTGTCATCGCGCGCTTTTGACCCGCCCTTTATCGCTCGATTCATTCCGAGCATTCTGCCTGCGCTGCGCTGCTCTCAGTGGGAGCGATTCAGGGATGTGATCACTCTCGTCATAGGCAAGTGCTGAGAGCAGGCTCCTGTGCCGACGACGGACGGACTGTAGGGGTGGCGGACAACGAAAGAGAATACGTCGTTGGGAAAATTACTCTGCGCGGGGAAAGAAGGGCAGGGAGAGCCAGGCACGGGGCTCTCCTGAACACGCGTCTAGCGCAAAACACGCCGAACATGGCGGAGCACCACTCAGCCTCCGACGGCAGCAAGCACAAAGCATCTGCCAACGCGGGGAGCTCGATGCTGGGGAACAGCCGAGCCAGTGCCGTGAGTGGAGGAGGGGGTGGCAAGGGAGGCCTCTCCGGCGGACTGACGCAGCCAGCCGGGTGGCAGTCCCTGCTATCATTCACGATACTTTTCCTCGCCTGGCTGGCGGGGTTCAGCTCAAGACTTTTCGCTGTGATTCGTTTCGAGAGCATCATTCACGAGTTTGACCCATGGTGAGTTCATATATGGCGCACACAGCCTGTGTATAGTTTATTTGTAAAATCTAGTCTTGGGATAAGTGAAGTTCGCAGTTGCCCTTCCCGTCAGTCGGATGTTGCTGCTGCAGAATTCGCCCTGCCAAATTATATCAGGGAAGTGATTAAACATCTGCATCCACGTCGAACTACCCCAACTGCATTTGCGTGTCCTAAACTTCAGTTAAAACTTTGTTCGTCACTACTTAAACAACCAGTGACGGCTGGTAAATTGGGTAAAGATGTTGAGATGACATTGACAACATCGCAACAGGCAAACCAGTCGACTGGTCCAGCATTATGTGTGGTGTTGATGGCATGAATATGAGAAGGTCTTGCGACCTTTACGGCGTAATCCTTCAAATACTACGGAGAACAGCACACTAGGCTGGTAGAAAATCGGCACTCTTTAATTTGTAAATCCATGTATTTTTGTCGAATGATATTAATTTTGACATTTTTGACAGTGCATTTACATTGAACTACTTTTTGTGAAGTTGTTAATGTTCAAGGTCTGGGTACTGGTATCGCGTTGCGTCATATCATTTTTGGACTGATAGCTGAAGATAGTTGTCCTGTGAAATTTAACCATTATGTAGGCAATGTGAGGGTCCTGCTACCGGGACACCCTAAATGACACCAGACCCCCAGAAGCCTACGCAGACCGTTAGCTACAGATATGATGACATCTGCATAAACCTCTTCAGCACTTTCTCCAGATGCCTATAAGGGTTATTGCTGATGTGCATTTGCACTGTATTTTTATACATTCATGCTTTTTTTACGTCTGCAGACACGCTACCTTTCGCCTTAGTAGCGTGAAAGATCACGCTAATTGTGCGTAAAATAACCATACAAAAGATTTTTAGAAATGCCACTATTTCATGACTAGCCAAATGCAGTTGAAAACAATGCATACCCTCTTTTGCATAAGGAGTTGTGGAATGTGTAGGTAAGCTTTCTCATAAATGATGGCCTTACCATTTTTTCCACCCAATCAACCCCCTCTCTCCTTCCCCGATAATGACCCTAAGCGGGAGCGAGGCAACTTGTAAACTGTCTAAAGCTCCAGCCTGGGGTTGGGAGATACCACGTCCCTGGGCGCTATAGATTGTTGTCACGGGTTTAATGGACTGCTAAGATAAACGCGCCATCCAACGCACACTACATCGGGCCATGTAACACGAGGAGTGTGGGATAAGCGGTCGCATTTGCATACTCCCCATAAATACTAACAGGCATTCTGCTCATCTTTAAAGCTGCTGCTGTTTTTCAGACTAGCTGTTTACTCTGTTGGCAGATCTCATTAGGGTGTCGCGTTTGCAACAACTAAGCCCCTTCATGCACTAGCTCGAAGACAGCTGGTAAATATTCAATGACTTTGAATATTTAACAGGCTCGGGATTGTAGAATTATGCTGTTTCGTCGGAATACAAAGCATTGTAAATTCGCCATAAATACGAAATAATGTTTTATAATGTACGGCATACATCAAGTTGATCAGTGCAATCGAGATCTTGCTGAGAGTGGGAGAGTGGTGTGTAATCAATCTTGTTAGCGAAGAACACACATCTTTTTGTGCTTCTCTGTTGTCACTAACAGCATTGGTGGTGAGGGCATAACCCGGGTGGAAGTGTGTGCAGCTAACCCTTTGCGAATAAGAGCGGTGTAACTGCGATATCAACCTGGAGGAGCTCAGCTGTTAGCTATACCCTCAAGCTCAACTGTGAGAAAGAGTGGCATTGTGATGTTTGCACATTCACTCATGCCACTGAAATTCATCTCTAATGTCACACACACACACACACACACACACACAGAAAGTGAAAGACCAATGAGAAATTGAAACCCAAGCTGTAGTATACATTCACTCTCCTCTTCTTATGGGATTTGATCCATCTTTTTCTGTCCCTGGGTGTAGTGTGTGTGTGTGTGTGTGTGTGTTAAGCTAACCACATCTCTTCCAATCCAGCCCTCATTCTTTATTCCCACTCTCTCTCCCTCCTTTGTCAACATTCCCACTTGGCAATTCAATATCACTCTAGAATTTGATGGCTTCCTCCAGTCTGCTTTAGATCCCTGGGTTAGCAATTCACTAAGGGGTGAGAGAGAGCTAGGAGAGATAAGTAGTGTGTGTGTGTGAGTGTGTGTGTGTGTGTGTGTGTGTGTGTGTGTGTGTGTGTGTGTGTCAGATAGACCAGTGCTTCTTAAACTTTTTGTCTGGTGACCCCCCAAAAAACATGGGCCAAGTCTCGCGACCTTCAACAAAAGTTATTGTGTGCACATCCCACCTTCTGGCAGGTGCAGGACAAAAAAACCTACTCGTGAAAAAAAATAAATAATGTCCGCAACACTGCTCTAGACTCCCATATATTTAATGCACCGAGTCTCGCACCCCCCTTCTCTCCGACCCCCAGTGTAAGAGCCACTGAGACAGACGATGAAAAGGTGGGGACTGGGGAGTGAACAGGGAACGATGGAGAGACTGAGATTGAGGGAGAAAGAAGGAGAAGCAAAACAGGCTGTCAGAGGAAACTGTTTTTGTATAAGGGTTAAGCTAGATTTACTCATCCCCCCTCCACACACACACACACACACACACACACACACATCATCCTCAAGCCTTCGCTCTGAAATCCCATCACCGGTCTGTCAGGAAAACGAGTCCCTTAGTTAGGTAAGCAAAAGGAGAAAAAGATGCTAGAGGGAGAGGTAGAGGAGGTAGAGAGGTGGAATGAGAGAGAGATGTGAGAGGAAGAGGTTGAGAAGATAAAGTGAGAGAGAGATATGAGAGGGAGAGGTTGAGAAGATAGAGTGATGGGGTAAGCAAGAGGGAGAGGTAGAGAAGATAGAGGGATGGAATAAGAGAGAGAGAGAGAGAGGTAGAGTGGAGGAAAACCTTCCTGTCAGTGAGATAATGAGCTGGATGTACAGGATCGCTTTAAGGTCCAAGTTTCATCTACGACGGGCGCTTTGTGTCTCTCTGACACACACACACACACACACACACACACACACACACACACACACACACACACACACACACACACACACACACAGACACACACACACACACACACACACACACAAACACAGACACACACACATACTCATATGTCAATGTCAATTTATTTATATAGCGCATTTAAAAAACAACAACAGTTGACTAAAGTGCTATAAAATTATTCCAGAGTTTGGGGCAGTAGCAGCAAAGGCATTGCCTCCTCTACATGTATTTGGTTTTGGGAACAGTTAGCAGAAAAAATATCAGAAGATCTGAGACTTTTTACAGAGGAGTATTTATGTAATAGGTCAAAGAGATAGCTGGGGGCTTTCAGTGTTTCCCCTAGATTTTTTTCCAGCAGCGGTGCTGTTGATCGTAGGAAGCCCCCCCCCCAAAAAAAAGAGAAACATTATAAAAAATGACTCCTTAAATTGTGACTTCTGGTGGATTTTGTGAAACAAATGGACAGATTGAGTTACAAATTATGACATAACCATCAACACAAGCATGATTATTGCAGTACTTGAACAGGATTATTCATGTTTTTCTTTCACCTTTTTCATTTACATTATTAGTATTAGCCACTGTACAACTGTACACTGTAGGCCACTGTACAAACTATTACTATTTAGAATATACAGTGCTGTGCATAAGTTAAGACATTTATATATAATGTATTTATTTACGATACATGATGCATTAAAAATAATTGTTGTCCTATTTTTTTTTTATTAAGGCATTAAGACAAAAGGCAAAATATGTTTTTATTCCTCCCTTTAGTCAATTTCAGCATGGGTGTCTTAACTTTTGCACAGCACTATAAACTATATAGACTTCTCTTTCAAGCCATTACACTGTATTGGTGCTGTGCAAGTCGAATTGAGTGCCTGTCACTTTAATGCCGTGACGGCCCGTGACGCTGGCTTGATTCTCACGGTTTTAAGCTAACTTAGTAGCGTTGTTGTGCATGGTGCATAAGAATATGTGGATGAAATTAATTATGTTTCCCATGTCATTTGGTAAAATAAATGGTCAAAAATTCGAAGAAAACTCACTTGGATTATAGCAGATAAGTGTCTTGTATCATATCTATAATTTTGATGAGCTCTACAGGAATTACAAACTATCTCAGATGTAAATGCTTGCGTATCCTATTACTCAAATTCAATTAAACCCGCCAATAGGCTAGCTAGCTAGACCTTAGTTTCACAGCCTAGGTATGTTAGCAACACAGGGCTTGAAAGCATTGCCTGTATCACAAACAAAAACGAAACAATGCGTGGATTTATCTGGGAATAGGCTACTGAAGGTAGGGGCGAGCTATCTCGCTGGCGTGTTTAATTTGGTTCCTTGGTTAACATAATGTAGGCTACGTTTTTTTGCACAAAATTGCGTCTGCTAATAAACTTAAACATAAACACAAACAAGCGTGATCTCCTGTGGAATCCCTGACTGCGCTTTCAACGTTAGCCTACTATTATTTGTTGACATGAAACCTGAACGAACGGCAGCTGTTCCTGAAGTTCACTTGCGTCAATTTTTTTTTAATTAGGCAACTCTTTTTGCAGTGGTGCTTGAATTCCAGCAGTGGCGCTGCGCCGCTGATGAATACATTGTAGGGGAAACACTGGCTTTGCCATTCAAGCATTTAAAGGTCATTAGCAAAATCCTAAAGTTAATCCTATGGTGAACAGGGAGCCAGCTGGGAGAGATGTGTTTACGGGTACCAGTTAAGAGGCGAGCTGCTGCATTTTGATCTAATTGCAAGATATACAGGAGCATCATCACATACAACACATCTTACACATTTGTGTTATTGGTTTAGGTGCATCCTCTGGGTTGCATTTAGGACGCACACACACACACACACACACACACACATACAGAAGCAAGCATCATCAGATGAAACGCGTACACACAATCCTACACATTTGCGTTGTTGGTTTAGGTGCATCCTCGGGCAACATGCAGGATGGAAGTTTATTGGCTTTCTCATCGTTTCTCTTTTGAAGGCCAGACTCCCACCAGGCATAGGGAGAGAGTGATGGATATTGAAATGGAGAGATGGAGACGGATGGGGAGTGAATGGAGAGATAAAAGGACAGAGAAGGAGGGATAGAGACCATCCCCCCCCCCCCCCCCCCCACACACACACACACACATACACACAACATACACACATAACACACACACACAGCACACACACAAACACACACACACACACACACAACACACACACACACACACACACACAACTGGATTCTTTGCCAGACTTTGGTTCTGTGTGCTGGCAGATTAACCCCATATTGATTGATAAACTAGCAGGGAGACGACACTTTATCGCCATGATCCCTTAAGCTGCGGATTTTAAGATGCCCTATCCTTCTCATAGCCCACAGTCACCTTCCCCTCCAGCACCCACATATATATGTCCACACACACAAACACACACACACACACACACACACACACACACACACACACACCAGTGGGGTTGCAACAAAGTCATGGGCAGTTTCACCATTAGCTAAATAAACAGCACTATTGTCCTCCCCCCCCCCCACACACACACACATGCCACAGTGAGGCGGGTTTGAGGGTTTCAAACGAGCAGGCAGAAACACAGAGACCTCTCTTGAAGGTGCGCCACGCTCCTACAGCACAAAGCAGCATCATTAAAGAAGCCTCCTCCTTGTCTAATCTCTCAATCGGCCGTGGAAGACGAGGCTGTGGCATTGTGT
>NC_055977.1:25556520-25619020 GCF_018492685.1 Alosa sapidissima
GAGGCTGTGGTGAAAGATAGAAGAGAGAGAGGCTGTAGAAATATAGATAGAGAGAAAGGGATAGAGATGCTGTGGAATAGGAATAAGATGGAGAGATGCTAGAGAATCAGAGAGAGAAAGAGAGAGAGAGGGATAGAGAGGCTATAGAGAAAGAGAGGGTATAGACAGAACGCTTCATGCTTGTAGAATGGCGGGCATATAAGCGCACCATGTATATAGAATTACTGCCAAACGTCCTGCTTTATTCTTTTTCCTCTCCTCATCCTCCTCCTCCTGTCTTCCACTCTGTTCTCTCTGTTTGGTCTCCCCAGTTTCCCTTCCTCCTTCTCTCTCTCTCTTTCTCTCTCTCTACTTATCTTTTCTCTCCCCCGTAAGCTTTGGCTCCTCTCGCGCTTTGAGTGTCCTGTCAACTTTGAGGCATCCTTTGATCTGGGGGGAAACTGTCCACACGCCTACAGAGAAAGGGATAGAGAGGGAGGGAGAGAGGGATGAAGAGGGGAAGAGAGGGGGAGAGAGAGGCCCTTAGGACAGGGGTGCTTCTTTGGGTTTTTTTTTTTTATATCTTTGACAGGCGGGACTCAGGTCAGAAGGGGTCCTTTTATAATCAGTCCCCTTGGTCCCCAACAGACAGATGATGGACAGAGCCTGTGGTGAGGCTCACCTGCCTGCTGTGAGACAGAAGTGTGTGTGTGTGTGTGTGTGTGTCTGGAGGGGGGCACTGCTTGTATATGGAGGAAATGAGATAAGGTAGCTTACTATAGTAAGTTTCTGTGTGTGTGTGTGTGTGTGTGTGTGTGTGTGATAGATAGATAGATACTTTATTGATCCTCAAGGGGAAATTCAAGGGTCTCGGTAGCATACAGACATCACACACAACATGCACTTACAGCAGAAATGGTAAACATAAGTGTAAGTATAAACATATAACTAAACTCCACTGTACAATAAAGACAGTAGAAGATAAGACAGATAAGAAAACTAACAAAACTAAAAACTAAATACACTATATAAGTTAAATTAAGAAAGTCCAATGTGCTTGAGGGTGATCCAGCATAAGACGCTTGTAGTGACAGGGCCAGGACTGGTGATGTGCTAAAGGGAGTGAGTGTCATGGTGAAGGTGCAAACAGTAGTCCAGCCAAAAACTAAATACACTATATAAGTTAAATTAAGTCCAATGTGCAAACAGTAGTCCAGCCATAGTCCTTAGTTATGTGTGCCTGGCAAGGTGCTCAAGAGAGTGAGTGAGTGTCATGGTGAAGGTGCAAAAAGTAGTCCAACAGTGCAACAGTGCAAGAGTAAGGTCTAGAGACCAGCATAAATAATATAGACAAATAGGGGAGTAAAGTGTAATGTAGACAAGGTAAAATAAAAACTATTTCAGTGCAAGAACAGGTTGAGGTAATAGGGTTATAGCCATTCATTCATTCAGTATTGTATCAGAAGCCTTACCGCAGCCATTGATCATGTCTGCTAATATAGCATGAAAAAAAACAACAAAAAAAAAACAGCGTAGCAGTAAAACAGTAGAGAAAACATTAGGCTGTGTACAATAGTAGAACAGTAGTAAAACAGTAGTAAGCAGTAGTGGGCAGTCAGTACTCAAAAAACATGGACATGGAGAGGGTGGAGAGGCAGACAGACTAAGCAGAGAAGTCTATCTCTCCTCTTCCCTTTAGTGAGGCATTGAACAGTTCAATGGCCCTAGGAACAAATGACTTCCTCAGCCTTTCAGTTGTGCATGGCAGTGAGCGAAGTCTCCAGCTGATCAAGCTCTTTTGGTTTTTGATTGTGCTGTAGAGTGGATGACATGCATTGTCCAAGATGTTGATCAGTTTGTTTAGGGTCCTTTTGTCAGATGTTGAAGTGATGCACTCCAGTTCAGCTCCCACTACAGAGCCAGCCTTCCTTACCAGCCTGTCAAGTCGCCCAGCATCCTTCTTCTTTGTGCTTCCTCCCCAGCATATTACTGCATAGAAGAGGGCGCTGGCCACAACAGACTGATAGAACATCCTGAGGAGCTTGCTGCACACATTGAAGGACCGCAGCCTCCTCAGGAAGTACAGTCTGCTCTGACCTTTCTTGTAGAGTGCATCAGTGTTGGTTGACCAGTCCAGTTTATTGTCCAGGTGGAGACCCAGATACTTGTAGGCGCTTACCACCTCCACATTGACCCCATCAATGGAGACTGGTAGCAGAGCGGGCTTAGACCTTCGGAAATCCACCACCATCTCCTTGGTCTTTGAAGTGTTTAGTTGAAGGTGATTGAGTTTGCACCACTGCACAAAGTCCTCCACCAGGCTCCTGTACTCCTCCTCTTGCTCGTCCCTGATACACCCCACAATTGCAGTGTCATCAGAAAACTTCTGCATGTGGCATGACTCGGTGTTGTAGCGGAAGTCAGATGTGTACAGGGTGAACAGGACTGGAGAGAGCACAGTTCCCTGTGGCGCTCCGGTGCTGCTGATCACAGTGTCAGAGAGGCAGTTCTTCAGTCTGACGAACTGTGGTCGCTCGGTCAGGTCTCGGTCTTGGTGTTTGTGTGTGTGTGTGTGTGTGTTGGTTTGTGTATCTTAGAATGTATGTGTGTGTGTGTGTGTGTGTGTCTGTGTGTGTGTGTTGGTTTGTGTATCTTAGAATGTATGTGTTACAGATGGACTAATGTCTAGTATTGCTTAATCTAATCTGAAGGTTACATCTGATAACATGACAAAAGTTATTGTATGCCTATCATTGATGCTCCAACAACAAGTATCCTGAAGTTGCCCTCAATCTACCAATGTTACCATATAATGGCAAAATTATGCCTAATCCACTACCCAAAAAATGCTAGGGAGAACAGTCCTCGGTCATTAAACCTACTTAAAATATTCACGTTTAGCCAACAAGTCCCCCTTGGTGTGATCATAAAATAGTTGTATGTTGGCAACAATGCACGTGACAAACTATGCCAGCACTGTTTTACTGGGCTACTTATCATTAGGTCCCATTTCACCGATGATGGTTGATTATTATCCCAAATAGCCTACTGCAGACATATTTGCCTACAACATCCCCAGACACTTCAATAACCATTTATTTTTCAAAAATGTTTAATGTCACTTGGCTATTAAGTTAAAAAGAGGCCTAAGTGTTTCAGCCATTATGGCCTTTATCCGGGCAAGTTAAAATGGTTGACTTCCTTTTTCTCCGCTTTGTTTGTGCTTAGCGCTCCCTGTAGCATCTCCACCCTCCCTCACACAGATGTCATTAGGGAAGCTTGCCTGTGCTTTCTCCTCTTGCCATTGGATTCATTTGGCCTGTGATGTTTTAGTTAATTATCGTTACTTTAATATTGATGATTGTCTTCAGGCAGTATGTGACTTATTTATCAGCGAAAATTTAATTTTGACTGACCCACCCTCAAATGCCTGGAATCACTTTTAAACATGTGCACTACCCGATACACACAGATGCGGTCATTGTTCATGTTATTGATTTGACAT
Source organism: Alosa sapidissima (assembly GCF_018492685.1). NCBI lineage: Eukaryota > Metazoa > Chordata > Actinopteri > Clupeiformes > Clupeidae > Alosa > Alosa sapidissima. Next base: position 25,560,005 of record NC_055977.1, read on the forward strand.
CATAAGTGTAACATGATCTGAAGGAAAGACATACCCGCAAAACACACACACACACACACACACACACACACACACACACACACACACACACACACACACAAACATACACCCAGCATTCACAGCATTCACTCACTCCACTAGTGAATAACTTGAGTATATGATGTAATATGTGACAAAAACACAAACACAATGTGATAAGTGCGTGTTTTGAATGATGGGAGTGATGGGATGTGTGTGTGTCTGTATGTATGTGTGGGTCTGCGTGTGCCTGTGTCTGAGTAAGATATAGAGAGAGAGGGAAAGAAAGAGAGAGAGAGAGAGAGAGAGAGAGAGAGGGAGAGAGAGAAGCCAACCAGCAAGATTGCGACACACTGAAGTGAGTATTTGTTAGTGACTGATGCGGAGAGTGTGTGGTGTTAAGATGAGAGACAGAGATGATGAGTGGGAGGAAACCCGAGGAGGAGAGAGCCCTGACAGCCACGAGCTCTCTGGGATACATGACCCTCACGCAGCGGAGCCAGGCCTGAAATCAATAGTCCAAAACACACACCTCTCAATCTGCGTTACTCTTCAGAGGAGAGACACAAGAACCAGCCCAGACAGGCTCCTTCTCTCCGTAGTGTGTGTGAGTGTGTGTGTGTGTGTGTGTGTGTGAGACAAGGTCTTTCTATTCTGTGTGTGGACGGTTCTTTGAAATTAAACTCCTTGAGAGCCTGATGCCCTTCTCTTCGCAGACAGCCCGTTTTAATGAGATAAGGGGCTTAATTTGTCTTAGAGCACTGCTTGTATGCGTATATGTAGGTGTGTGTGTGAGTGAGTATGTGTGTGCGTGTGTGTATGTGTGTGTGTGAGTATGTGTGTGTGTGTGTATGTGTGTGTGTGTGTGTGTGTTACACTGTGTTTTCACATGCACATATCTGTGTGTATGTGTCTTCGTTGATGCATTTTCACCAGTACCGTATGTGGATTTACCTATGTTTACCGGTACTTGTGTGTGTCTGTGTGGGGCTGTTATTGTAAGTGTGCGTGTGTGTCTAACCACACTGTTATGGTCAGTGTGTGTGTGTGTGTGTGTGCGTGTCTAACCACACAGGCGGCTCCATCACTGTCTGTTTCATTTTGTACCTCCATCCCCGCTGTCCGTCCCTGACCTTCTCTGCCCCCTCCCCGACACACGCCACATGGGGTGCCCCCCAACTGGCCACCTGTGGACAAAACTGAGAAAGCAAAGACGCCGGCACCGCTGGTTACCCACCATCGCCATAGCAACACGTAGGCTCCCCTCCTCGAGCCACATACGAAAGAAGGCTCCTGGGGGGGTTGGGGGCTGGGGCCGATGGACCTCTGTACTCGCCGGCGGTGGAATTCCTCCAGTACTGTTTTTTTTCTTCTTTTCATTTTCCTTTTTCTGTCTGTCTCTCATTCTGTTTCTGTCTCTCTATCTCTGCTCTCTATCTTTTTTAGAGCTCAGTTTTATGGGGGCTTTTTAGCCTTTATGAGACAGTGTGGTGTAGAGAGGACAGTGAGTGGGAGAGAGATGGGGAGTTGGTTCAGTAACTGACCTCAGGTCAGACTTAAAGCCTGAGTCCCCACAGGCACTGAGCCCATTTATGGTACGAGACGTTGACGTTGCCGCTGTGCTGCAGCCCTGCACTCTGTATTTATCTATCCTCTACATCCATCTCTCTCTCTCCTCCCCCCTCCATCCCTCTCTCTTTGCCATCTCTCTCCCCCTTTATCTCTCTTCCCATCTCTTCCATCTCTCTCCCACTCTATCACTCTCTCCATCTCTCCATCTATCTCTCCCTCTCCATCTCTCTCTCTTCCTCTTCATCTCTCTCTCCCCCTCTATCTCCTTCCCTTCTCTCATTAGCTTGTAGTTTGCTCTCATGTTCTCTTGCTCTGTCTCTTGCGAATGATTAGCTGGCATATTCTCCAGCTGGCTCGCTCCACAAACAGACCGGCTGACTGTTCCTTTTTTCCCGTGCCTCATCCATTGGCCAGCTTGGCAGCCTCTCAGGCAGCCTGATTGGCTAGTTTGGCCTCTTTTGCCACCTGATTGGCCAACTGGCTCCCTGTATCTTGTCATCCCTCTCCCTCTCCCTCTCTCTGTCTCTGTCTCTTGCTCTCTTTCTATTTCTTCCCCTCTGCCTTTTCATTTCTTTCATTTCATTTTCATTCATTTCTGTTTTCATTTCTGTCTCCTCTTTCTTTCTTTCTTTCTATCTTTTTTTTCTTCCTTCATCTTGACGTTTTCCCTTTCTAAAGCTCCTTTTGTGAGTCAGTGATGAGGTGAGAGGTAGAGTTGCGGCGTCCCTCTCGGTCCCTTTGGTCTCCGGTCCTCTCCGGCGAGCACAAAAGCACATCCCCAGGCGCTGGCACCACTCAGCTAATCCGCTTTTAGCTCCGCCACTGGCACCTGTTCACTCAGTCCAGCCAGCCGCCTCTCAGAGGAGTGTGTTCAGTGCAGATAGACTGTGTGCTTGGACAGCACTATGAGACTGTGTGTGTGTGTGTGTGTGTGTTCAGCATAGTGCTTCATGGTTTGTCACTACCCCACTCCCCCACCATCATAATAAGAAGCAATGATGACTTAATCCACCAACTCTGTGGCTGCCGTGCCATGTCGCGTCTACCTATGAGCCTTGTGCCCGGATCCCACCCCCCCCCCCCCCCTTGCCAAGACCGCAGAGTGGTGCCAGTCTAGGTTGGCCTCCCTGCTGAGGAATGCCACCCCAGCTGGTGCCCACCGCGTCTGTGACAGGCTGGCATCGCTCCCTCCGCAGTGCTGCGGGAAAAACAAAAAGATGGAGGGATGGATGGAGCAGACGAAGAGAAGCAAAGGAGGAGAGGAGAAGTAAAGGAGGAGAGGAGAAGAGGAGGAGGAGGAGGAGGGGTGGTGAAGGATGAGTGAGTGAGTGACAGCTGGAATGGATTGTCACAGCCCGGAAGAAATGACTGCTGTCAGACTCCCGTCAGAGCCGCTTCGCGGGCACGTCAAGCCTGGCTGCAGTGATGGCCAACGAGCGGGAGGGAGCCAGCTGTGGAGGACAGTCGCCAGATTTGGGGGGTGGGGGTGGAGAGGGGTGCGGGCGGCTGTGGAGAAAGAAAGAAGAAAGAAAGTCGGAGAAATAAGGAAGAATTAAGGAATGACGTTGGTGGAAAAATTGGGAATGAAGGGAGAGGGCATTTAAGGCTGAGAGGGGGCACTAGTAATGACACTGAGCTCTCCAAGGAGAGACAGTTAGGGGGGAAAGAGCAGGGAAGCAGAAGAGAGAGAAGAGGAGTGGGTTCATTTTCTCTCTGAGAAAGGGAAAGAAGCAAAGATGGGGAAGATTGAAGGAGGGATAAAGAGTGAAACTGATGGAGAGAGAGAGAGAGAGGAAGGGTAGAGTCATTTCCCTGGAGAAAGGCAAAGCAGGGATTCAGAAGAAGTGACAGACAGAGAATAGTGGGAATGAGAGAGAGAGAGAGGGGGAGATAAGGGTGGAGGGTGCCAATCATAGTCCCTAGAGGAAAAGAAACCAGGGAAGACAGAAGGAAACGGAGTGTGTGTGTGTGTGTGTATGTGTGAGTGTGTGTGAGAGAGGGCTAGAGAGAGGGTGAGAGAGAGGGTAAGGGAGAGAGTGAAAGTGAAAACGAGTGGTTCAAGCTCCTCATAGAAAGGGAACCCAGGGGAAGCCTGCTGCGGGAGCTCGAAGCTTGATAGCGAGAGAGAGAGAGAGAGAGAGAGAGAGACGGCCGGTGATGCCGATGACTCTGGGACGCCCTCGCCAGTTGGTCACCGTTCCGTGATCCCCTCGTCCTCCTAATAGCAGGAGGGTGCTCCCCGAGAGCCCCCAGACTTAATAACTCCACGAGCTCCGCTCTCACTTACCGCTATTAACACACTCCCCATCCCCGGAGCTCAGGGCCCATCGCACTCCTAAGGACAGACCTCGGCAAGCTGCAGGGACAAATGCGAAAACCAATATGGAGTATGATGACACCACGGGTTTGATGGGAACGGGAGCGGTTTATGTGCAGAGCTGTTTAGGCACGAAGGGAAAGTGTCAATTCCCCCAGCGGGGCTGCTTCTGGAGTGGCCTCTGGTGGAGCAGCATAGCGCTTCCCCCCTCAGAGCAGCAGTGGAAGGAGCATTAGCTGTCGTCCCTTATCGCACAGTGTTTATGATTCATTTCGTTGCACATCCTGCGCCGGGTGTGTAATGATTATGACTTTTTTCCTGGTTTCTCCCCGGATGGTAAATATGTCAGAGATAGTGCTGCGACGTCCGTACCATTAACTAAGCACCAACTGCTCATAATGGCATCTCCGTATTGATCCCCCCCCCCCCCCCCCCTTACTCCTGCATGGTAGATTCATCAAGGTTCTCCAAGGTTTTCTTGACAGTTGAAGAGTCTCCTTGTTGACAGTGGAGAAGTGGAAAGAGCGAGGGAAGAGATAGCACGGTAGAAGAGGAGATAAAGGGATAAGAATCGCAGTGCGGTTCAATTAAGCAAACTGCCCGGGGGAAAGGGAGGGTGGCGCTTACACAACTCCATAAATTTCAGGTTATAGCCATCAAATTTCCAAATGGTCGAGTGTTCCGTTGGGTCACATCAAGGTTATGGGATTCATCTAAGTCATAGCTGCGTAGGAGCTCTCGACAGGTTCCGTCGTGTCCGTATGCAGTGTATTATTGGAAAAGTGTTTGCTAAGTGATAAGGCAAGCCTGGCTTGTCAGGGCTGGGAAATCTATGAAGGCAAACATATGATTGATTTTTGCTGAACTTTGGTTGCATCATCATCATCATCATCCTCCTCGGCCTGCTCTCTCCGTCCTTCGCCCTGCCTTTGGCTTGAGGCGAGCAGGGCAAGGTGTAATCATCTATGCCTGGAAGCAAGGTGATGCAGCAGCAAGCTCACAGTACTCCCACTCACACCAACTCTCAGCTTCAATCAAACCCTACTTTCTGGCCCACTTTGGACCCAATCGTTCTTAGCAGATTGCGTGGAAAAGGGCACAGGAGAGCTCAGCAGCAGACATTAATAACATGGAAGGAATTAATGAGCGCATTACAGATGCCTTTCCCCCCTTTGCAAAATCCATTAAATGACGTTTACTATCCAATTTGGATGTATTGTTTGATTGTAATACCCTCAAGGATACTTCCCCCTCTCCTCTTTTGTGATGTGCAAATTAGCATTTATTTTCTCAAATGGTTAGCTACTGCAGTAGAAGGAAACAGAGTCTTTCAAAGGAGTCTTTCTTCGTCTTTTTTTCTTTCTGGTTCACCTCGAAATGTTTTTCCAGTGTGGGAGGGGCGTCTGGTTTCTCATTGAAATTCATTTAAACCATGGACAAGAGAAATGGCTGATTTTTGAACTACACTTTTGGGCTCCCTTTGACAAAATTGATTGGGTTGCCTACTGCTTGTTCAGAATGTTATTGTTGATCTCTATGTCTGCATCCAACACACACACACACACACACACACACACACACACACACACACACACACACACACACACACAAAATGTGTTGCTAGTTATTACCAAAAAAGTTGGCATAAATGTATAACAGTCCTGGAAAAACCCTGGTTGAACCAATCTTTGGCTGTGCTTTGAATTCATTGGCTGTATTAAATAGGAGGGCACTCATGCGTTAGTGATGCCCCATGTGTCGGATTGCTCAACATTTTAATGTGTTCTTCCTTGACCCCTGCTGCGCCTTTTCACCACATTACTTGTGTTTTTTTTGGTAATCCTGCTTACAAACACACAAGCAAACAAATGACCAAAACACATTACACAAGGCGTCATTACGTGACTTTGGGATTTTGTAATGGAAATTTCAAATAAGATGATAAATAAATTGACAAAAACTGAAGTGCTTTAGAGACAAAAGTAAAATTGGTAAAATTTATAAAATTAGTAAAATGTATCAAATATAGTAAAATTAGGTCCAATTCTGCTTCTGCTGTCATGGTGGTTCAGCATGAATGTAGAGTTATCTTATAGCAGAAGAGAAGGTGTTCTTATAATAGGTGGTGGTAATGGAACTCATTTATATCATTTATATGCCCACATCATTTGATCTGCTTACTTCTTTCTCAGGAGGCATTTGAGCACCAGGTAATCATCCCCACTAATGAATCACAGCTAACCAGGGCAAATTTCACCATAATTATTGTCCCCACATGTATATTAACACACCTCTATTTACAGTGAAGACCACAAACATATTACATTAAGGTTATAGTCACTAGTTTCTCAGCAGGTAGTTTCTGGTCTATAAGATTTGGCACATTGAACTAAAGCGTGGCCGCACCAGGTATAATATGATGGACCGTGAGTTAGCCAGCGGGCAGCAGGCCCTCCCTCGTAGCCTTAATGGCCTCCCCTGTAGTGTGACGGGTGACAGGGCTCAGCCATGCGAGATGAACCCTTATAAAAGACTAGTGGTGTGCAGGTGAAACCTTGAGACACAATAGGTGGAAAAACTCAAGCCTTTTCAAGTCTTTTTAACTCAGGCCTCCATGCAAGCCTGTTTCTAGGTATTAGTCATAATGGATCTCAAAAGTGTTTCAGGTTGATATCCTTCTTCTCTCTGACGCAGAAGCTTGGGTAAACCATGGCTTATATCAGTCTACAAAACATGCAAAGGAAATGGCAGAAATCAATATTCGGACAGCACGGTTGTTGAGGATGTGTGGCTCCATTTCAAGGAAAAACTATGAATCATATTTCTCACTAAAAGTCTCACAGGTTTTTTTTTCCAGAAATGTGAAGGCTGTCTGTCTGTCTCTTCTTTTTGGCCGAGTTGGATGCTGTGGTGTGTCTGGCATGCATTCTGATTCAGATTGATTCTGTTTCCTCTTTAAGTCTCAGGAAGGCTCTGTTCTCTGTTCCTTTGGCAAGAAAGAAATAAAATAAATTAATAAATAATAAAATCATGACTATATTTACTATGCTCTACTTCTCATTACTATATCTTCTATAGCTCTTCCACAGCCTGTTCCTTAGTCTGTTGTATTTTAGTTAAAGATTGCATATCTCGGGAGGATGCTGATCACACACATCCACTGGAGAGGTGTCATGCCAGCTGGAATGTGCGACTCCGTTGCTGTGTAGGTGACCTTTTTGTCACCTTCGACTGTCTTGATTTGTCTTACACACAAAAGCAAAGCATTGCACAATGGTGTTCCACACAGCTTTGAAGGAAGTTATTTATCTGACTTCTCTTTGAAAGACCGTGGGAGTGCTCATCCTTATCCACTCTCCCTCTTTCTCTCTCTCTCTTTCTCTGTCTCTCTCTCTCTCTTCTATCTCCATCTGTCTCCTTCACTGTCTCTCTTGTTTCTTTCTTTTTTCTCTTTTTCCAGTGTTCTGTCGTTAGTTCTTCTCAGCCAGTGTTCAGTGGTGCAATAGGCGGTCTAGCCCTGCTATCCTGCTATCATTAGTGGCACCAGAGAGGGTTGGCTCCAGCACTGCCACTGCTTTCATTTCCTCATTGAACATACAGCCATACAGATCCATCTCTCTCTCTCTCTCTCTCTCTCTCTCTCTCTTTGTTCTTACCCCCCTTTCTCTCTTGTTTGTTATCTCTCTTTCTCTACCCATTCTGTGGCATCTTTCAAGTGATGGGCGTTGAGTGCGCACACACACACACACACACACACACACACACACACACACCTCCTCTCACTCATACACACATACCTGGCTATGAAATTTCTTTCGTCTATCCATCTCATTTATCAGAGTCTGGGCCCATCTGAAGAAGGTGATGTCTATCGGGTAGCAAGCTTTTGTCCTTCTGCCCTGAGATCTTGGCCTGGCACACACACACACACACACACACACACACACACACACACACACACACACACACACACACAGACACCCAAGCGGACACGGACACCCAAGCGTGGCCTAAAAATATATATATATTCATAAATGAAAATTAATTTTTTATCCTGCCAGCACTTCAATTTAATTTGTCCTTGAGATGTGTGCCTCAGCACAAAAGGATGATATCTGCCATCCAAATTCTAATCAATGTTCCGTAGGCTCCGTAATCCCCCTGTCCTCACTAAGATGTCTGCTGTCTCCTCTCCCTGTCCTCACTAAGATGTCTGCTGTCTCCTCTCCCTCATCTCGTTTTAGCCACACTGCCTGTGACCAGCACTGGCATCAGGCTTTGCGTTTTTCAAAAACAACGGACAAGAGAAAGAGAAATGGTGCCCATTTGGAGAGGATGATGATGGAAGGAGGATGTTCATTCGGATGTAGACCTCATAAACCTGTCTGGTGATTGGGTCGTTTGCATATTCATTGGGAGAAATGCAAAGGCAAAGCCATCCAGTGGTAAATGTTATTCACATTGTCCTTGGAGCTGTTTTTGTTGTTGTTGTTGTTGTTGTTGAAGTGGTGCCTGTGTATGAGCTATGTGGTATTTTCAGACACCTCTTCCTAGCGCCCCGTTACACACACACACACACACACACACACACAAACACACACACACACACACACACACACACACACACACACACACACACACACACACACACACAAATAGACACACACACCATTCTGAAGTCATCACCACAGACATAGCCATTGGAAGTAATGAAGATGGCGTTAGGCTGCCAGCAAGCTCATTAGTTTCATTGCTCCAGAGGATAATTATGAACTCCACCAAATACAAACAACAGCAAATCAAAAAGTTTATTTTGTGAAGGCCAGGCCACCTAACCTAATCTAGCTCTATTCTCTTATTCTCTTTAGAAATAGAATGTCATTCCTCATGTTGCTAGGGTCAAAGGCAGCATGCGTTTCTAATCATGTATAATGCCATGTGTTGTTGGTTTGCTCTCTCCGGCCGGGGACAGAATCGCTCTCCACACGGGTCCAGAGGCTGGCCTGAGCCAGACAGAGTCTTCCCCTCCTGCTATGTCTCACCTGGGAGATCATGAAGAATGGCTTTCCATATCCTGTGTTGCTTGGACTTCTCTTTTACAGCCCTCCCTGTTTCTGTCTCTCTCCCCCCCATCTCTCTCTCTCTCTCTTCCCTTGTACCTCTTTCTCTTCTCTCTCTCTCTCTCATGTCCTGTCTCCCTCTCTCTCTCTCTGCCCTATTGGATGGATTGGATGGTATTTACTCTCAGGCAGACAGAGACGGCAGCCTCTGCTGGACGAGGGGAAAGCCATTAGTGGAGGTCTGTTTGCTCAGAGCATTGTTTACGGACGAGCCGCTCTGCAGTTGGCTTTCATTTGGACTGTGTAAGCAGGTTGGGGAATGCCAGGAGGGGAACCGACGGCTCAGAGTTTGAGAAGAACTGACAGAACAGCAGCAATTCTCTTTTTTTCCACTCCACGGTTATGTTTGTTTACATTTTGGGAGTAGCACTTTGTTCTTTTCAAGGACTTTGAGCAAAGCAGAGCATCAATATTGCATGCCAAAAAAAAAATCTCATTATGGCAGCAGAAGGGTTGTGTGTGGGACACCAGGGCACCCACCACGATTGGCATGGAGATGCAGGAGAGAGGGCGTGTCCCCTGGCCCCGCTGGCCTCCCCTTATCTGAGTTCATTTGTCACAGTCATCCGGATCAGGTGGGACTGTAGAGAGGCTAGCGGCTGCTGTGCTGCCCTGAAGGCAAGAGGTGTGTGTGTGGGGGAGTCACCTGTGATTACACACATTTCCTCATTAGGTACAGAAAGAACCTCTTTAAGGGCCAATTCGGATGCAGTTTTTGGTCAGAACCTGTCAAATCAGGGCAAATCAGGATGGGTCTGAGGGTGGTTTAGGAAGGGTGGTAGGTTTCCTTGAATTTCCCCTGGGGATCAATAAAGTATCTATCTATCTATCTAGCTATCTATCTAGGTGGTTTTTATTTGTCTAGATATCCTGCTAGTTTTTTTTTCTCCATTATGTAGCACATTGCACTGCAATGAATTTGGCTGCCTTGCTTACAATTCAGCTTTCTGCTTTTGCCTTTTGGATGTTCTCTCTGTTGCCTGTGAATTTCTGTCTTGGGCCTCCTAGGGGGATCTTTTGGTCATCTGTCAGGCTTGTATTAATGGGTTCCAGATCAATTCTCAAGATGCACCCGCTCAAGGTTGTAAATGTGGGCTTGTCCAGCATACATGGAATTGTAAATTCAGCCTCCTTTATTTTTCTGCCTCTACTTGCTATTTGTAATTCATAGTGTGTGCTAAAGCTTTTGGAAGTTTTTTTTGGTGGATGAATTGATTAGACTCACAGTTTTGTTTTTAGTTTTTTTTTTACTTCCTCTTAGTCCATCCATAGCCCTTTTAATTCATTTCCAAAAAGAGCATTTCTCCTTCCTACAGAGTCCCATAATGTTTGTTTACGACGCGGGCATTCATGACCCAACTATGATGTGCTGCTGCCAACTGCAGTCCTGCGTGACTCGGGCGAACAGTCCTTTATTTACTTCACTCGCGCGGACTCATTGATGATGCTGCACTTCCCAGAAAAAACTGGGCCACAAAAATCAAAGGTCGCAGATTAATTTCCTCTCTCTCTCTCTCTGCAACCCCCAGGAGCTTCGCATCCTGAGCATGCGAGAGACGTCGTGCGCGACCTTCAAAGGTCTCTTTAACGCCATGCGGATGCGTTGGTTGCTTGTTAGTGAGATCAAGGAGGGTGTTACTGGCACTTTAGAGATGCTCTCTCTCGCTCTCCTTCAAACGACTTGTCCCTCGCCAAAACCGTGCCACCCGAATTACTGGGTTAGAGCAAGGCCGTCATTAGTCCTTTCCTAAGCTTTCCTTTTAACATGGCAAAAGCCACTGAAGCCTGTGTCCCGCCCTCCCGTTTGCAAACGGATAGGGGGCCACCTCAGCAATTACCACCGTCGTTATCATGTTGTTAGCAGTGTCTGGGGCTGGTCTTGACCTTCAGTGAGTGACCGCTTTGGACAGACTCTCGGCTATCTTTTTGTGCCTGTGCTGGTGACAGTGGCGGTGAATTCCCTCTCACTCCAAGCTGCACGGGGGGGGTCATAAAGCCAAAGGAAAGATGGCCGACTGTAAGAACGTGGCAGGAGAGAGGTGTCCCTTGATTAGTGACTTGACATCTGCGGCGCTATTCCTCACTTTTATTCACGTTAAAAGGAGGACAGGGATTTATAATGGCGCGCTGCCGATCGCTGCCTGCCCAGCCGGCACCACGGTTACCATGGCACTCGTCGTCCTGCTTCACATGAAAACTCCTGCCTGACACCTCATTAGACCTTTGTGCCCAGGCATACAATAAAGGTGTGTGTGTGTGTATGTGTTGGATGGACAGGTGTGTGTGCCTGTGTGTGTGTGTGTGTGTGTGTGTGTGTGTGTGTGTGTGTGCACGACACGTGCATGTTAGACAGGTGTGTGTGTCTGAGATGTGTCTGTGCGTTTTGTGTTGGAGGTGTGTGTCTGTGTGTGTTGTAATCTGTGTATTGGAGAGGTGTGTGTGTGTGTGTGTGTGTGTGTGTGTGTAAGAGATATGTGTGTGTGCATGTTGGATGTGTGTGTGTGTGTGTATGTGTGTGTGTAAGAGATGTTTGTGTGTGTGTGTGTGTGTGTGCACGTGTGTGTGTGTGTGTGTGTGTGTGTGTGTGTGTGTTGGAGAAGTCTTTGAGAGATCTGTATCTGTCAGGTGGTAAAAGACAGCGGGAGAGGTAGAGAGTGAGTTGTTCCATCATGCTTATAGCCCCCTTTCCCACTAAAGCTTCTCATTGTCGGCAAAGACTGATTGACAATAGACTCCTTTGGCTCCAATGAGGCATTTTTATTGCAACTCAGCCCAATCCCATCCCAGAGTACCTCCACACACTCTGCCCTCCTGATCCTGGCTCACGGATGAGATTTCTGGAACATTCTCCACTTTGAGAGTGCGAGCAGAACTGGAACAGTGATACGAACAAAGGGCCTGTGTGCTTAGGGGCTCGGCCTAGCGGGGCATGAACAGAAGAGTGGAAAAAAAAGAGGAAAAGGATAGAAAATGTCAGATTTGACATTTTGTGGATTTTGTGCGATTTTGCCAGGCGTGTTTTTTTTGGCCGACATTAGAGTGTGGAGTTCCTCTGACTCATCTGTGCGTGTCGGGAGATGGTTCGACGGTTCGCCATTGAACTGCTCTTTTGTCTCGGTTCGTTCAGTCCACTCACAAAAAGCATGTCAGTAGATAACAGACAACGTGGTCCTACTAATATTCATTGTTCGTTAATGTACTTGCTTAAGGCACAGTAATTTGTTATGGGTCATGGATTTGATACTATAACATTTCATGTGGGTTGTGTGTCTGCACTCAGTAAAATAGCTGAGAAAATGAAAGGGTAGTTAATTTTTATAACCACACTGTCTCATGCTCTTTGACATGTCTGAAATTGAGGCAATACTTCCTATTACTGTTACCTTTTACTGGGTATGTGAGGGGCTTTATGAGAGCCTGACTTGAAATCTGTCGGTCCTTGGACGTCTTTCCTATCAAGTTTTACGGAGCGTGCCATAACCCTGTCAAGTCTGTGCCGTTGCTATTAATGGTGCTGTATGCACGAGGACTGCAGGCTGCTAAATCCTCTCCGCTGGTCCGGTCAGTGCCGTCAGGCTCATTGTCTGAGGGATGCAGCTCGGGTGGCCTGTGACACATCTGATGGGATCCGGCGCACAGTGACCGCGACACTGAACTCTGACGCTGAACGCCATCGGGGGCTGTCTGATAAATCCGTAATCAGATTCTGGGTACCATAGGCAACTGTTGCCCGGGTGATGTCAGAGAGTAGATCGCGACTTTTCTGGATCCCTCAACGTTGTGCCCCTTTGTCCATTGCCTATACACTAATGCCGTCTTTGACCTTCTCTTGACCGTGCTTTTCCAGCAGCAAGCCTTTTCTCACTCCTCCCATTTTACATGCGAATCACACTTCCTCTGGTAGTTATTCAAGACTGTCTGCAAGAATGACTTGGACTCAGAAATCTCACAGCATTTCACAGCAGGTTGCTAAGCATGCATCCTTTGTCCTCCTTTCCCAGGTGATGCTACAAGAGACTCTAGCTACTACTGGATTGGTTTTGATACAATATTCTTTTTTACTTGGCTGAGGTAAACCTCAAGGCAGGTTGGTGGATAGTAGAGGAGTCTTCCCAATGAGGTAGATTGATTAGAGTAGTGTAGTCCCCAAGTCCCCGATAAAGTGTCCTTGATTCCCTTAATAACAGGTTATTTTCCGCTCCAGAGAAGTCCATGTAAGGACAGTCCATAAGGGGTTACCATTTTTAAAAAAAAATCTTTCCAGCCAGATACTGCTGCATTGTAACCATAAATCATTGCTCATAGAGGCTACATTTTTATTATTCCCCCGTTCTTTTCTCTGAACGCCCTGTCAGTTTTGGAGTACAAAGAGCTCAAGAATGATTTTTTGGGAAGGGGGGTGGGGGGTGGGGGGGTGGACAAGGGTAGGATTCTGTCAGCCTTCTCTTCCATCTTTGCTGCGTCTCAGTAGGTATTAGTTGTTCTGCATGCAGAGGTTGTTCCACATTCTGTGCTGGAGAAGACATACGTGTCTTAGCAGATGTGAAAGTGTAGGTGCAAGAAGAAACAGCTACTTGACAAAAATGGAGGCCTTTTTCTCAAGCCTCTTCAGTCTCTCTCCCTCCCTCTCTCGCTCTCTCCCCCCATCTCTCTCTCTCTCCCTCCCTCTCTCGCTCTCTCCCCCCATCTCTCGCTTTCTCTCTCTTGTTCACCCTCCTTTCATCCTCCATTTTCCTGCTCCTTGTCGTATCTTGCATCTTGTCGAGCACAGGGGTGCAGCCTATAACACCCATTCAAACGTTCCAGCCCAGAGCTCGGGTTTCTGCTGGATGGCTCCCCAGAGTCTGCATCCTTGAGCAGACCTCAGCCCCGAGCCCTGAGCCCGGTACCCAGCAGGGGTGCACCGATCCTGGGCTCTCACTTGGCTCCCGTGGGGGACTGGGCGGGGGGAGAGAGAGAAGGCCGCTCTGTATTGCACTGAGAGATCTTCCTCTAAGGCCAGAGAGAGGGCAGGCCAGGGTTGTTCAGGATGAGAACACACGGAGTGCTGTGCTTTCATGTCTCCCTTTGCCCTGCAGCACCCTCTCTCTTCCTCTTTTACGCTCTCTCTCTCTCTCTCTCTTTCACTCTCTCCCTCTTTTACTCCTCTCCCTCTCCTCCACTCTCTCTCCCTCTTTCTCTCTCTTGCCCCTTCTCTTTCAATCTCTCTCTCTCTCCTTTTCACCCTTTCATTCTCTCTCTCTAACTATTCCACTCGTTCCCGTCTCTCCCCTTTCTCACTCACTCCCTTTCACAGAATGTTCCAGAAGCGGCCATCGATATTCTACTCACACTCGCAAGTGTTATGTCAGGGGAGTGAACGTTTCAGGTGCTGTGTCGTGGTGGAAAAAAAGGCGAAGGCGGTCTCATCTGAGGGTGATGGTAATAGCATTTCAAATGTTGTGTAGCATGGTCACTGAGGGAAAAAAATGTCATATCTATTTAGTCTTATTTACTAGACTGTGTTCCAGAAAGAGGACAGAACAGCCAGTAGTGGAACTTTATATTTTTTGATATATTGTTGGCTACAGTATTCAAAAAGAAATACATTTTCACACTTTTTTTTACCTGTAGGGGACACTGTGGTAGTGGTCTGAATGTGGCTCTGACCTGTGCTGGATCAATGTCAGATCATCTCGGCTTGGCAAAATCCAAAATTCGAGTGTTATCTTTGTAGAGTGGCTTTGGTAACGCTGCTAGGTTGCTCATATCTGAGCTCATGTCTGCCTAGTCATTAAATTGACTCGACCGTGTACTTCAAACAGTCCACCTCATGCAGAGAGCGTGGAGCATAAGATCTGTGAGATCCTCCAACATATCTGTCAGTTTCCATCAAGACCCACACTGAGGCTTGAGGCTTTGAGTCAAGGCTTGTTGAAAAAAGCACCAGACTTCCCCCTCACTATAAGCGCCTTCCATCTTAGGGACAGTCATTGTTCCAACAGGGAGAAAAAAGAAGCCCACTCATAAAACTTTGGCATGATGTTTTAGTGTTTTTTTTTTTTTTTAATCTGGTGTCGTACTTTATTTTCTCTCTCACTCAGTCAATCAGTTCCGCCTTTGTTTTCAAATGAGGCCCAATTGTCCTCTGTTTGTTGTCCCTGTCTAAACTGCTTTAAATTTGGTTTAATTACTGAGCATTTGTTTTTCCTCTGTCAATTTACGCTGTGAGACAAATGTGGTAGTGAACTGTGCGAGACAGAATAATGTGTATTCATCAGGGGGGCACGATTCAGTCACAACACATCCCACTGAGAGCTAGCGCTTTGCATTTTCACTCATCTGCCTGGCGCAGTACTCACCCATCCTTATTGCATTACAAAAGAAGGGATCTACTTTGTCGAGCATCCATTACAGTCGGCGAGGTCAAACATTATCTCAGAGTCTTTAATCTCGCCTTCGTGAGTGACGGGAACTAGCGAGGCACCTCGCGTTACACCTCAATGAAAAGCCCTTTAAGCCACATTAGCCATGCTAATAGCCTTAGCTGTCATTGCGTTGATTAGAGGGGGGTTTTCCCAGGGCAGGGCCGATGTAGTACTTCAATAACACATTATGCTAGATTACCCCTTCCTACCTAAATGGTGAGGTGGTCTTTTTGAAAATGTGAAGAGAAACGTAACTGTAGCTAGAAGCTATTCTGACCTTTATGGTTGTTTACACTTTCCCAATATAGCCAGAAGCAGCGAGGTGATTAGACATATAACACTGCTGTATAGGCGTGAAGTGATTAAAATAGCTAAGAAATGTGTTCATTCTGCAGATGCCTTTACTCAAAGCCATGTGTACTGTGCAGCAAAGGACTTGTCTTTATCTTGGACTGTGCTGTGTTTTAGTAGTTGCTGAGCACATGCAGTTGGTGGTGTTATCACTTTGCCTGAGTAGCCATAGACAGTTCCACAAGATCCATCTCAAAGTTGGCAGGGCATGTACCCCCCCCCAAAAAAAAAAACATTGCCAGGAAGTATTTAATTCAAGATGCAGGCCTTCACCTAGTGTTGTATGCTTACAGATTTTAAGTGGTTGTTTATCCTTTACTCCATTATTTATTTGTTTATTTATTTTCCTCAGCTAGCTTTAATCCTAATAAAGAAGGAAATGACATTTGTTTAAAGTCAGCGTAGCCTAATTTATTAATGGCTCAATTTATTTGTTTATCTTTGTCGAGATTTACATGCTTCACATGACAGATTTTATTTGTGCCAATTTAGATTCCTTCGGATGAATTAATGTCTTCAAAACCTTTCATCGCATCTGTATCACTGTTGTGCGTCTCATGACAGGAAGCACTTGTTGATGTCTCCACTGGACCATTTCTTTTTCAAGAAACATGGTTAATGTCTCATAAAAAGCTTTGTTTATTTGTCCATTGGAGATGGATTAGTCCAGGGCCCTGACAAAGAGAGCAGACCGACAGACAACTCGGCTAGAGAACACCCATTCTGTCTGTATTGTCAGTACTGGCTTCCTTTGTCATAACCATTGATTCACACTCTCCAGCTATTTGTGACAAAGGAATGCAATTGGATATAAAATTGATTTTCTATTTTATTTTTTTTGTAGCGAAGATGGTTGTCAAATGCCTTGTTAGCCATTACAAGGGAAATTGAATAGATTCCCTTTAGACAAAAATAGCATATAGCGAGCAATTTTTCAATGGGTATTTATTTTCATTTCAGTTAGACTGAACCACTCATTTTTGTTTTGGTGCTTGCTTTGCGTGAGCTTAAAACCCAAATTAGGATAATGGCTTAAGTAGCTTAATGGTTGTGTCCTATCTACATTTTCAATTTCAGGCATGGCATGGATGTATGTACAGCAAATTTGATTAATGGGCTTTGACACAGAAGATTTATAATTAATTTGTGTCACTTAAATTGTCCTACATGGGACTGACTAGGTCTCTGGCTTCCGCTGGACATGCCTGTCAATAAACTCCATATTTGCCAACTGTCCATATTGTAATTTGCACATAAATTGAACCGAAAGTTCAATGCAAAGAGGCAATCGACAGTGCAGTAACTATACTATATCATCGTCTTTATCAGTCAGTGTGCTGTAGACAAAGGAGATACAGTGCAATTTATAAAACCTAATGGTAGCATAGTGGCTAACAAACTGGGCTAGCAAGCAGTAGCCAGGAAAGTTGACGGTTCAATTCCCAGCTGCAGCTCTTGTTGTCCTTGAGCAAGGCACTTAACCCCGAGAATTGACGCATGCAAGTCACTTTGGATAAAAGCATCAGCCAAATGAATACGCAAGTATTTAAAACCCCTCACAGTATAGTGCCATAAATGGAAAGCAATCCACTTGCAAGAAATAACATCTAATGCAAACAATCCTATCGTTCAGTACTGAAGCAGTGTCTTATCTCTTCTTTTATGCTAAATGAGAGTGAAAGGGCTCATGTGTGTCTGATGTGGCAAGGGTCCAGTCTACGTCAGGGACATGTCTATGCCTGTTGAGCTGCCACGTGAGACTTGACCCATCATATTCCACAGACAACGTCCTCAAGATTTTTTTTTTTTTTTTAAGTTGGGTTATTCTCGCTAATTAACAAGAAAAGATGTCAGCTTCCAAGCACACAGCCACATCTTCCCCCAAGAGAGCTGGCATAGATGTAGTGCCCTGCTGGTTCTTCAACATCTCTCAAGAGCTGGCTAAGCCATAACACATCAGCCCAAAGCTTCACCCCTCCCTCTATCCACTTGCCCCCCCCCCTCCTCCTCATGCAAGCCATTACCTTACTGGGGGTGAGATGATAGCTAGAGTGGTCTCAAGCCATTTGTGCAAAATCATGATGAAAGCCTGAACATAGTGCCCAGAGATATGACATTTCCATGGCTACGAACCCAGCAGTAACTCCTAAACCATCCTCAGCTCAGTATCAACCACTGCCCATCTAGATAGTACGTCGTCAACTTGTTAAATTAAACATGCTAGCATAAATGTCAGATTAAATTCTTTCTTCACAGCTTTCTTTTTGTCCCACATTTGTTTTCTTCTCGGTCTTTCGTGTTTTTTTTGTTTTTCTGCCTTTCTCTCGCTACGCTCCCGCTTTCTCTCGCTACGCTCCCGCTAACAATTTAACTGCGAGAGTGATAGCCGTGAGAGAGCTGTCGGAGAACGGCGGATATTCTCATTTGAAGATGAGTCGGTGCTGGGGGAGCTGTTGCTTCCGTTGCTGAGGGGGCTCTTTGTAGACTAGTAATGCCTGTAACTGTTATGATAAACAAGACCACCTAGTTATTAAAATGCTGGAAGATGCATCTTGTTGCCGCTGCTTGCTTGTGAGCAGTAATTGCATGCAGTTGGCGTAATGACTTGGAAACTTGCTCTCCTTTTGTTCTCTCTTCTTCCCCCTTTTTCTTCTTTTTCCATCACCACACCATCACCACACCACCACCACAACCAGTTTTACTGCTTGTTGTACACAACATTTCTGTCCCCTTTTCTCAGTTGCTTTGATGTTAAAGTAATACATACATAAATAAATAAATAACCCGACAGGTTACATTTTTTGTGGCAGTCTTCCATTGAATGATAGTCAGTGTATTTTTTAAGTGGGACAACTGCTTTGTATGTGTGTGTGTGTGTGTGTGTGTGTGTGTCTGTATTTCAAGGTGTTTTTGAGCATCTCCTTGCTTTGAAAGTATCAGGCCGCTCCACCTGTTTGCTCTTTGCAATTTGCTCCTCCACAATGCAATTCCTCTGCTCCTGCGGGAGTCAACAGCTGATGAAATGACACCTTACCAAACCGGGCCCTTCTAATGGACAGCCTTTAGTAATGACACTTTCTTCGCCAAGTGCTTGGTGGCTGTTTGTGTGAGTTTGCTACATTAGGTGGATGGATGGGAAAGGTAGTTCATTTCTCTGTCCGTGTGTGTTTTTGTTTTTGTTGTTGTTGTTGTTGTTGTTGTTGTTGTTGTGGTTGTTTTATTGAGGGGGGGCTGCTTTTGTGGATGCAATAGTTGAGAGTGCGGGAGAAACAAAATAGTGAGAGAGGTGGGGGTATGATTGGGAAATGACCCTGGCCAGAACAAAACCCTGTGGGCACTTGGACCCATACAGCTGTTTGTGCCGCAGCTTCCTCTGCTTTGTGTGTGTTTAACATGTTTCTCGAGCTTCTTAGTCGTTTGCAACGCAAGTTGAAGAGAACATCTTCAGAGTCCTTTTATTGGGGTTATTGGATCTCTCTCCACTTGCATGATCTTTAGTGCATGTCTAGGCTGTTTTAGTCAGCAACAACCGGCCGTGGTTGGATATGTGCTTCATTACAGCCATTAAGTACGCCTCCTGCTTACGTTTCTGCTGTGGCACCGATTAGTGAAGGGCCCATAGTGTGTGTGTGTTAGGAAGCACAGCCTAATGGTTTTGCCTGGATATAAGTGCTTGCCTGCGTACTGTTCTCTACCCTCACACGGTGCTCTTAATTAGCATGGCTGTGAACTAAGGGACTTTGCCAGGAAATGTTTTTTCTCTCTCTCTTTCTCTCCCTCTCTCCCTCTTTCTCTCTCCCTCTCTTTCTGTCTATGTCATTCTGCATCTATTTCCACTGATGTGTACTTGTGCACTTTGAGTACTTCCCTCTCAAAGGCCAGAGGTGGCAGCTGCTTGAAATCCTTTGCGGCTGTATTGGCTGCATTACTGTGACCGCGGTAGCATAGCTGAGCCATGTGTCTCCCTTTTCCCCGTGCTTTATTGTGTTGGCCCAGCAGCATCTTGAGAGCCTAATCACGCTGGGAAAAAGTCCGTCCACAGTCCTCTGAGGGCTAGTGGTCCATCTAAGGAGAAGCCTCGCTCTTCCTCTGAGGCATATGGAGCAGGCGGGCCTTGCCTCTAAAACCTCATTTAACTGGCGGTCACTGGGGGTAGTCCGAGGGCCAGAGAGGTCACACGATTCCACCATTTAAAATTGGTCCGTTTGGTTGGAACCATTTGTCATTTTGGACCGTAAGCTTGGCCTGTCGACTGGAATCTTTTCTTTGTGCCTTTTTCTTTTTTTTTTACTTTTTATTTTTGCTCTCACTGTGCTCCTGTGTTCCCTTGTTGAGGCCAAGAGTGATGCGTTCTACATCCCCGGGGGCCACTTCCGTGCCTGTCTTTGGAGTTCTCCCATTTATACCACACACAATAAAACGACAACCTCAGCTTAACTCGATCTGCCTCAGTCCTTTATTTTGTGTTTGTCTTTTTCAACTCCCCCTCTTCTCTACTCCTTGGGGACTTTGTGTCCTTGACTTAGAGAAAGAGAGAGAGAGAAAGAGAGAGAGAGAAAGAGAGAGAGAGAGAAAGTGAGAATACCAAAGAGAATACCAAATCGGGTTTGGGACTTGGTGGTCAGTAGCCATGACTGGGTGGACTAACAGGGCTGGTAAAGAATAACGAAGGGTAGAGGGGCAGATGGTGTTCGTGTTTGGGATGACCACCAGGCCACAGGTCACCCCCATTAGATCCTCGTGTCCGGTTGAAACTTTCAACTGTGCATGGAGGTTCCACTGATATGGCTCACGCTTTTATCCCAAAGTGAATGTCAAAAAGGAAACAATCAAAGTACAGTGTGACTAAAACATGTTAGTACAGCAATAAGTACTACTTGCATAGAATAGAATGACAGTTGAAGAGTTCAAGTGAAGTCAAGGGGAAATTAGAAGACGCATAGTCAGGAAAGGGAGGAAGTTTATGGCAAGTGCTAGAAACACACCGTTTTTAGTGATGCTAGGAGTGGAGGTACTCACGCAAGAGTTGGGTCTTCAGGTGGTTTTTGAAGATAGAGAGGGACGTCCCTGCTCTGGGAGGAACTGGTGGCACTGAGCTGCTCTAGACTTTATTCATTTCCTGTTCAGATGTCATATCCTGCAGAAGACGGGGTTGCCTGTGGGAGCTGGCAAGGAGCTGTCCACATGCTCATACCCAACAGCCAAAGAGCCGCTTTCTCTACCCAGTCTAGACTCAGATGACATGGTTCCTTTGAGTTTTATTTGAATCTGCATTTAAAGTGATGGCATTTGATTTAATGTTTCTTTTAGTGACAAATTCATATTTAACTTTTGTTGAAAAGATCCAGCAAAATCATGCTCTTTAAGCTTGCTGTTCAGCCTGTTCTCTCTCAGATGATGTATTCTTGCTCATCGTATCGACATTAAGGAGAGTAGACTTATTGAAAGCGATTCCTGCCTTTCAGTTTGGAATGGAAGGCAGCATTCTTTTCAGGGGGAGCTCTTTTCATGTCTCACGGATTTATCTTTCTTTTTGAGTTTCGAGTCTCTTTATATCTCACATACACACACACACACACACACACACACACACACACACACACACACACACACACACATACTCTCTCGCTCTCTCACTCACTCTTCCTCTCTCTCTCCCACTCTCTCTCTCTCACACACACATAAACACACACACACACACTTCTCACTTTTCACTATCTCTTTCGCTCTGTTGTGTGAGTCCTGGAGGCAAGGTTCGTCTTGACGGCTTATTGATAGTCCTGGCAGCGTCACGTTCTAATAGAAGATGTCTGGAGAGAGGCTGGGATAATGAGAAAGAGAGGGAAGGCGCCATCAAATCAAACACCGTAGAAATAGAGGCTGATTACTCACCCCGAGGTGAAACTTCCTCTCTTTGGAGAGAAAGGAAAAGGCGAAAAAGTCTGTTGTGTTAATAAACTGAATTATTCAATCTGACTATGAAATGTTTGTAGAACATAAAATTTTAATTGGAGCTTATCTGCATTAAGCTTCCCATAGGTCGCCATTTTTAATAACCCAAATGGTGGGCCATAAAGTGCCTCTTATCTTCTAGTGGCCTCTAGGCAGTTCTCTCCATGATGGTGTGTTTGTGAAAAACACGTCTGCACAAAAAAGGAATAGAGTCATCATTTATTTATTTGGACCACAAACATATTTTACAGTTATAGCAGTATAGCGGTAGAACCCGGGTAGTTGTTGAATAGGAACAGTTCCCTTGAGAGACGGTATTGAATGGCCATAGAGAGACCCTCTAGCTCTTTCTTGACTTATATACCATCCTAGCTAAAGCAGCTGGTTATTTCTTTTTTTTCCAGTGGTCTCAGGTAAACAACATTTCAACATTTGGCCAGTGGTATCCAGGAAAAGTATGTGCAGACGCTACAAGAGCCCCGACAGGGTCAGTGATCTGCTAAACTCTGCAGAGGATTTTGGTACACGGAATTCTCAGCATAAAAGGGCTGCAGTGTTCGCACTCTCTGATCCCAAAAGTCTAGAAATTAAGTGGGAATAGGTGAAGTGGATAGGCTATACCCCCATGCATCAGCAGTAACTATATGATGATGAATTGGACAGTTTACTGGAGGGGGGGGGGGGGGCCTGCATTGGAGTTTCACCCCTGGCTAGTTTTGTTTCGAAAACAGAGAATTCATGTCTCCGTAGAGCACAGTATTGACTTTTAGGTTAAGAGGGTTTTTTTCCCTTCTTGAAGTTTATTTTTTGTGTTGTGATACTGCGGACATTCTAGTCCATTTGTAACTGATGGCCCATATCACAAGGTTAAAGATCTTCTATTTTGTCTGTCGGTATATAAACACTTTTGATGGTTTTGTACACCGCTTATGCTTGAAGAAGAAATGATGCAGAATGTTATTTACTGAAATGTGCAATGAGGGGGATTAGCAGAATGAAACTTTTTTTCTGCAAGACACTTGAAATATAGTTTAATACAGAGACTCTGAAGCACTATATTGGCTCATACTCCTCTACAGGGTGCCTGTTTTTGAAAATGTCATGTGTTTTTTTTTTTCCAAAAGCAAATTGTCCCATGTGTAGCTGAATGATGCAAGTCTGAGATCAAGCTGTGTGTGTATCGCAAATCTGCTTCGCTTACACAAATTTGCTAATGTGCGGCCTTGTAGGGAACGCCATAACACATTGCCATCACAAATTAAACAGGCTGGACAGCTGGCATGTGCACCTTTTGATGTGTTTGAACAGAGTGAGAGGGAGGCCTGGCTACAGAGCTTGTGTCTCTGCGAGTGTGAGGCAGGCCGTCTGCTTTGCCATATCCTGATTCTCTTGTGCTAAATACTTCAACAAGAGCCATGCCGTCCTCAGAGAGGATCAGCTTGTGCATCCAGACCCGCTCAACGCAGTTCATCAATTCCTTACATTTGCATTTCGCATGGAGTTAATGGCACAATGGAGCTTGGTAATTATAAGCGAGACTCATTTTGGTCGGTCTTGTTTTCAAGCAAGGTAAGAGCAGGACATTGAACTCATTTTTTCTGTGCAGGTGATTAACAGAAGAAAGAAGTGATTGCGGCGTAAGATTGTCATATCCCTATAACTATTATCTAACATCTTCTCATTTTAAACTTTTAATTATGCTAAATAATTCACTTGCACCTAGTTAGACAGTCAAAGGGTTTCACATAAGCATTTGTAAATGAGCTAACCTGGGTGCTCTGCCAGTTTCCCTGCCTTGTTGGACAGAATGTAGCTTGCAGAGTTGTCAAGCATTCCCTTTGATCTCAAACCTCCATCACAAAATTAACGTGCCTCATTAAAAACGCTGATTGTCACCTTTCTTTCGGTCCCAGCCTCCAGCTAAAATGGATGGTGTTCTTATCTTGTTTTCGCTATCGTCTTCAAAGTTCCTTCGCCTGCACGTGCAAGTATGGGAGTTATTTAGATTATTTTTATGTACAGAATGTGAAGCGGTCCTTGTAATGGAATACAGTAACTATGCTGCTCTGCATTCATCAATCACAACTCTTCCCATTGCCCACTTACATTCCTCTTGCATGTTGTTCGCTAGTGTAAACAGTACTATGTCAGTGCTGACATTCTAATCTCCTCCCTCGCACTCGTGCGCAAGTAATTACTGCTAAACAATTTAATTTGGAATTATAAAGTGATTTCCTGTGCCATTTGCGCGATGATTGCCATCAAACATCAGCCGAACGCAATTACATCACAGACCACTGATGATGTTTATTTGCACAGACCGGGGATTTAATATGCTTTTGTAAAAAAAGTCTTGTCTGAAACTAACTCTTTATACTAAGGACTCGTGTGTCACTGAAGGGCCTCGATTCTCGTTCACCTGCCTTGTTGAGGGCCTTTGGAACCTGCGATCTCCAGCCCCTACAACGTAAGAATAGCTCTGGATCTTCTCCAGCCATCCAGTGTCACCCCAGTCTGTCTGCTTTGGTGATCGTGTTTGTGCTGACTAGAGGGCTAAAAGCTCCGCCAAGGCAGATCGAGCACAATCTTGTCTGTGGAAGCTGACACCAACTCGCCCCCCCCCCCCCCAAAAAAAAAACCCACCCCACCCTCATCTCCCTGCCCCACCAGGCAAAGCCTCAAATGTCATTGAGCCGAAAGGGACAGCATCCTAAATCCTAGCGAGCCCATTTTCTTTTTAAGATTTGACAGTCCTTAATCTAATTGGCATTATGAAAAGATGTGTGAAAGATATCCCTTAGTCTGTGCTAATCCGTTAAGTGCTACCATTTGCTACCCGATGGCAGTGTGTAACGTTTTTCCTGCAGTTTCTAATCCTTATACTAGGCAGACATGGGAATTGCCACCTTCCATGTGAATGATGGAGCAGGAGAGATAACAGCACCCCCCCCCCCCCCCCCCCATCCCCTCTGAATTTGAGAAGTCGTGTCCGCTTCATCCAACGCCGGGAAGCCAATGGACTTCAACTGTGAGCTTTTTTAATTAGTTTATTGAATGCCGTCTCAGAGGAGAGCAGTTGGGGCAGAGTGATGAATAGTCCTGCACTTGTCCTCTGCCCCCTTCAATATAGTTAGAATGTGGGTCACATGTAATAGAAAGGAAGCCAAACGGAGGGAAGGAGTCAACCTTCTTTTTCTTCTTCTTTTTTCCACTCGGTGGACCGAAAGCCTAGAGCACTTCATCTTCGCATGGCTCGCCGGTAGAAGAGCAGAAAAAGCATCCACTAATGGGGTGAAACTGTCAACGCAAAAGGTCACTCTTGAATGCAAATGTTTGTCGTTGCTGGGCATCCATCACTACGACGACGGAAACTGCAGCACACTCAGACATTTTTAAGGGCGGCAGTGACCACGTCTCCTGGTTTGGTATCGTCTCCTCACAGAAACCCCTTTCCCTTTTGGACTTTGAGTTCAGCATTGAGTCGCCATAACTCTTTGAAACAGTTGTATTGTTGGTGCAGAGGCGAGCAAAATAAAAGTGTGAATAGCTCAGGCATCTTGGTTGGGCCTCACGTCCTGATTTCCTTGTTTGCTTTGGTAATCACCTCCGGGCTTTGTTTTACATTTGAGCGGTTCCACCGTAATGAAGAATTCTTGGCTCACGCTCAGCTTGTGGGATCCGAGATGCTTCGGCTACAAAATGTGCGCCATTTGTTTAGTGGAGCATGAAACATTTATACTAATTCTGTGGCAACGACACAGGACATTAAAGAAATTGTCCCAGCTGCTGCCTCATGTCCCAACAGTTGTTTCCAAGGACTCTTCGGCTGATATGTCCCCTTAGTCGATATATCACTTTGGAGCTATGTATTTTTGCCTCCTCTCTCCTTCTCTCTCTCTCTCTGATTGCTCACTATCTTGTCAGTGTTACCCCCTCAATTTTTCTTAATCCCCCCTCCCTTCCCCTCCACCTTTTCCTCTTTCTTCCTCTCCCTCTCTTTCTCTTTCTCTCTCTCTCTGACTATTCGTTCATTTATTATTGTGCACATGCAGTTTGTCTCTTGCGGCGTTGAACACTGCACATTTGTGCCAACGCGTGCGCCAGCCGTCTGTCTGGTTCTCTGGGAGAGCGCCGCAGCCCTGGGCCTGGGCTTACAATGGGCTCACCTACCGCTGGAGACGACTCGTCTTGTCTCGTCTCGTCTCGTCTCGTCTCTCGCCTCTCGTCTCGTCACTGCCAGCTGGCTCAATCATCCGCAGCCTGCGGGCCCGATCTCATTCGCAGGTAATCTCCAGGCTGAGTGCGACAGAGCAGGTAATTAGTCAAGATGGCGAGAGTGCTTCAGGAGAAGGTGTATCTGTTGGGTTGTACTGTGTGTGTGTGTGTGTGTGTGTGTGTGTGTGTGTGTGTGTGTGTGTGTGTGTGTGTTGGGGGTAAGAAGAGCTCATTTGGACATTTCCCCAAACGGGGGACAGACAGTGAAAAGAAAACCAATGAAGCGTTTGATTGTGTTGATTACTGTTGCATCAGATGCTGCAGGATGGTGCTCTTCAATGGTACCATTCCATTAACCACCCCTCTGGACACACACACACACACACACACACACACACAACACACACCCATCTCTTGGTCCACACCACTGCTACCCTGGGGGTGTGATGGGGTAATATCCAGAAACAGGGTGTTTTATTATCCCGGCACGCAGCGTGATCATAAGTGCAAAAACACATTCCTTTGTTTCCCCCATCACTTCAGATGAATGAAGACATCCCTCAGGACAGACCAGATGCTGATGCAAATTACTTTTTTCCCCTTCCCACACCTGTGTGTGTGTGTGTGTGTGTGTGAGAGAGAAAGTGAGAATGCATAGTGTGTGCGTGTGTGAAGGCAAGAGAAGGGAAGAGGGGAGAGCCTTCTGCTTTTCAAGTCAGCCGCCTACAGGAAGATTTGTATGTGTTGCTGGAGACGAGGCCAGACAGAGGAGTACCTTAGTCCGCCTCATCCACCACCAGCGCCTCAGCAGCAGCAGCAGCAGCAGCGTTCACGCGCTGGCATCCATCCGTCCGCCAGCCAGGCCCCCGAATCGCCGCTTATGCATTAAATCGCTAATGCGCTTGGCAGGCAACGTTAGCCGCACCATCAAAGTGACAAGCGGCAGGAATAAAACACGCGCGTCGTCGGCCACCAGAGCGCTGGAGAGAACGGCTTCACGAGAGCGCTGGGGGAAACGACTTCACGAGAATACAAAGAGGCAGAGGGAGGGGAGCTGGAGAATGGAATTTGTTTTTTTTGTTTTTGTTTTTGTTTTTTTGCTGTTGTTTTTTCACTCCCTCTTTCTCTTCCAGCTTTTCATATGTTAGTGCAGTTGTGCAGTGGAGTGGTGTGCATAAGATGAGACGCTGGGGCTTCTCTGAGTGGAAGCATCGTTCTGCCGTGCCCATATCCTTTCAGGCCTCCCATTGAGTTGTACTGTACTGTAGTTAGAGAGACATATTATTTCTTCCCCCTCTGGAAGCACGAAAGCAGTCTATCAGCTCGGCTCATCAGGTGGCGTGTCTTTCTTGGCCCAAGTGTAGTTTCGCTCTAGTTTTTGAACATATATTCTTGATCCTACATCCTTAGTTGGATGTGTTTTCCTACTTATGCACCTATTTGGTATGCAGCCTGGGTCTACTGAACTGCTTAAGCAAGCCTAGTGTCTTCTTTCGGAGGCTCACATTCATGTAATTGGCTGCTGTGTGTCTGAAGGATTTTTGTATCCAGCCAAAGATCAGCTGGATGCCAAAAAGATCATGCAGTGAACGTGATGAGGAAAGAATTTTATTGCCTTGAGTGTTCTTATTTCTTATTTACAAGGTGTTTTGCAATCCAAAAGGTAGAAGGAATGAGTGTTTGTGTGTGTGTGCGTGTGCGTTCGTGTGTGAGAGAGAGAGGGAGAGAGTGTGTGTGTGTGTGTGTGTGTGTGCGTGCGTGTGTGAGAGAGAGAGGGAGAGAGTGTGTGTGTGTGTGTGCGTGCATGCACAGATCATTATTATTACTCCACCGCTTTCAAGCCTTCTCTTGGCAGATTGTACATTTCACTAAAAATCCAAAGCAGTCTTTAAATGGATGGCAGTTTCGGTTCGGCGACCATAAACTGCATTGAACTGCTTCATGGAATGGCACGGGGACGCTTTTCTCTGACAAAAGAACAGCGCCTGGCTGCCTATACCCCCCCCCCCCCCCCCCCCACTAATCGAGCTGAGGACCTGGCGAGGGAGCCCCGAGCGGGAAGCGATATTGCAGCAGCCGAGCGTTGTGGTGGTCTTCTCTTCTCACCTCTCCTCTCCTCTCCTCTCCTTTCCTCTCCTGTCCTCTGCTCTCCTCTCCTCTCCTCTGATTTCCTCTCCTCTTCTCACCTCTCCTCTCCTCTCCTCTCCTTTTCTCTCATGTCCTCTCCTCTTCTCTCCTCTCCTCTGATTTCCTCTCCTCTTCTCTCCTCTCCTCTCTTCTTCTCTCCTCTTCTCTTCTCTCCTCTCCTCTGATTTCCTCTCCTCTTCTCTCCTCTCCTTTCTTCTTCTCTCCTCTTCTCTTCTCTCCTCTCCTCTCTTCTCCTCTCCTCTCCTCTTTCCTTTCCTTTTCCTCTCCTCTCTTCTCCTCTCCGTGTGGAGCCAAAGCAAATTCGAGGGAGGACTTAGAGGGGAGATTGATTTATGCTCTGCGGCACATTCGCTGCTCCTTTTCCAAGGGAGTGTGGCCCATCCATAAAACACCGAAAGCGTGATGTGTGTGTGTGTGTGTGTAAGGGATAAGATGTGGTGCAGGGTTTCTTTTTCCGTCACCAATCTCTTGGCAAGTGTGTGTGTGTGTGTGTGTGTGTGTGTGTGTGTGTGTGTGTGTGTGGGTGCCTGAAAGTGTGCTGCGTTCCTGTGTGACGGGAAATACTACCTCCTCTGAGCTACGATGGGGAATCACAAAAAGAAAAGGAGAAAAGTGTTACTGATTGGCTGGATGTTGGCTTCCGATTAGTGTGTGTGTGTCTGAGTGTGTGTGTGTGTGTGTGTGGGGTGGTAGTGAGGGTGAGGGGCGGGGGGGGGGGGGGGGGGGGGGGGTGAGTGTGCTGGCAGGTGTATTGGCAAAGCACCAGGGTGGATTTTGCCACCAATCTCTTGGCGGGTTTGTCCTAGTTTCTCGGGTGTCACTTTGTCCACAGTGATGAGTCGGCATTTTTCTGGTGTGTGTGTGTGTGTGTGTGTGTGTGTGTGTGTGTGAGACTAACTGCTGAGCCTCTCCCGGACAAATCTGTCCTGCAGCAACTGATCCGAGCAAAGCCAATGATGACCTGTCAGTGTGGCCGGGCTGGCGGAGAGGAAGGAGCAGGAGCAGGCAGGAAATGACCGATATGAGTAATGAGTGGAGTAGCCACAGCAGTCTGGGGAAGACGCCCCAGACGCCATGTGCTCTGGACTGGTCAGCGTGCAGCCAGGCATGTGGAAGTTCTTCACTGCAGGCCTTCTATGTGATTTCCACTGCAGGCCTCCTACAGTATGTGATTTTTCTTTGGCCTTAATATAACAGATTGAAAGTCATGTTAATGGTAAACTAACTTGTGATGGGGAGAATGGTGCCCCTTTTGAGCCGTAGTGGTACCTGTCTATGAACCAAACCTGGAGAATCACATACTGTAACAAATGACTTTACTACTAAAAGCGCATTACAATTTTATGCCTCACATTCACCTTCACACACACACACACACACACACACACACACACACACACACACACACACACACTCATACACCGATGGAGGAGGCTGCCATGTAAGGCACCACCCTGCACATCAGGAGCACTTTGGGCGTTCAGTGTCTTGCTCAAGGACACCATGACAGAGTTGTAAGGAGCCGCTCTCTAACCGGCAGCCTTTCTTATGGTAGCTGGACGACTCCTCTACCTCCTGAGCCGCCCAGTGGCAAAAAAAAAAAACTGTTTAACTCTATCACTATACATTTCCGGCCATTGATGTGATATTGCCTCAGTGTCCCAGATTGATCTCCAACAAACAGTGTAGAGATTTGACATTTCAGTCAACCTGAGAAGCATGTGGTTGCTTCCAACCTTGTTCTCTTCTATAATTGCTGATGTAAATAATGGAATCCATTTATTGGTGGATGTTGAATATGAGTGTTCGGTAATATTTTCCAATAAACACTCACACACCATTACTTCAGTATGCAATTACACACTCTAATCAATTGGCATCAAAATAACATGCATCAGAGACAACATGAGCTCGTATTACCATAAAATGACGAATGATTTTGTTTCTGATCTGATTTTTTTTGTGTTTTCTTGTCCTCAGCACAGCATGTCTGTAGGATGAGAGTGGTCCACATTACAGATGCTAGTGGCAAAGGAAGAAACGAAGGCAGTTCCAATAAACCTCTGTAATTACTGATGCAGAACAATTTTCTCTCACGGTTGCCCCTCTAATGGAAATATTCATAGACGGCGCACCGGCGGGCCGGCGAAGCCTCTGAAGTGAGAGAGCAGCCAGGGCAGCTATTTGCTATCTAAACAAAAACCACACGTGTGGCAGAGAGCCGTTTCTCCTACTTCCACCGTCACAAATTGTGCGTGGCCATGCCATCTGACTACGGAAAATCTGGAAATAATCAGCATGGCCTTTTTCAAAGTACAAAAAGAGTCAGGGTGAGAGAGAGGGAGGAATGAAGAGAGAGAGAGAGAGAGAGAGAGAGAGAGAGAGAGAGAGAGAGAGAGAGAGAGAGAAATGCATTTCCATGTGCAACAGCTTGGTCAATCGTGTGAGCATATGAGAGAAGATGACTGTAATTTTCCTTGCCTGGTGTTTTGCATGTCATTTGCTTTTGTGCTGACCGATATTCTTTTTTCCTCCTCCATTTTCCCTCTGTGTTCCCTCTTTCTCACATCTATTACTCACTCTCATATGCCCTTCATCACTCACTCACTCCCTCCCTCTCACTAACTTTCCTTCTGTTTATTTCCCCCCATCTCTCTCTCTCCATCTTTTTTTCTTTCACCTTTTCTCTCTGAAGGTTCAACTACAGATCCACCCACTACCTCACATCCAATGGATTCTACGAGTTTCTCAACTGGTTCGATGAGAGGGCATGGTACCCACTCGGCAGAATAGTCGGGGGCACAGTGAGTATTCACTCCTTGGTTCCATGGCAACATTATTGCCTAACTAAACAAGCCGTAACCACAACAGCGCCTCCAACAATCCTAAACAGACCCACATTTGCTGTTCAGACACATTCATATATAATCATTTGGGCACATCAGCACTGACTGTATTTCCTACAAGCTGCAGCCTCCCCTGCACACACAAGCTCGTAGTGTCTTAGAATTATAAATATGATTGATGGCCTTATCAATAAGGCCAGGAGACTGGGTGCGCCCTATGTAACCACTCCTCTCTGTCGAACAAAGCAGGGCTGTGTCTCAAACCGCCTACTTGCTTACTTCAAATACTTAGTTTAAGTATATAGTATACTGTAGATATTAGGACAGTACTAACCATTAAAAAATGGGCTCTATGGAAGGATCACAACCACATGTGGTTGTGATTCTTCCGTAGAGCCCATTTTATATATATTTATATATAGTCCAGCCAGGCAAAGCTAGTGTATCTATGTAGCACAGGTCATACACATTGGTACAATACAAGACATGACATATAAGACACACACATTGGTAATATAAGGCAGGATGGAGCAGAGATAGTGTGTCCACCTGCTAAGCGGCCAGCTCGGGTTTGGCCGTTTAGCAGGTACAATGCTGTGAGTCTCTGATGCCTAGGAGAAAACCGTCTGCTAAATAAAATGTTTGCAGTAAAACGGCTGAAAGGCCATAGAATATGGAAATATAAAAAAGGAAGAGTGCATTAAATCAGTGAGTGAGTGAGTCCAGGGTGGTCCAGCTGGGTCTGGTTGCTGTGATCTGTCACCGTCCCCGCCTGTGCCCCTGTCTGCCTGGGGGAACAGATTGGGTCACAACCCCCCTCACCTCACCTCACCTCACCTCCCACACAGAGTCTCCTTGGGGCCAGCTGTCTGCTCTCCAGCAGTCCACTGCCCTGACTGCTGTATAAAATGCAACATTGATTTGCACATTGGGGCCAGTTCCCCAATTTTTTTTTTGTAGCCCTCCTTGCTTTTTGTTCCCCTGTAGTCATTTGGCCAAACCTCTGGCAAAGCACCCCAGTGCAACTTTTTGTCAGCTGGGGAGAAACATTTTCTAGCTCAGGAGTGTTCCCTGTACAGCAGCTGAAGGTAATGCCTCTTTAACCAGATGTGATCACATCAATAACTGACCTCATTGAAAATGCTGCCCCACGCAATGTTTCCCAGAATCCATCTCTCACTAGGTTACTTCAAGGGCACACATGGTATCAGAAAGAAATAAAGATGAAAGATAGTGAACTACGGTATATATTCAGCATATATATATATATTTGATAACCCCAGTGAAATGTCCTTGAAGGCTGTACAGTTGGTGATGTTTTTTTTGCCCACAAGGTTGCTTTGTAGGTGATTTTGTTTTTGATTGTAAATAGGCTTGGTAGTGGGGCGTCTGTGGGGAACTCCCCTACTTATAGCACTAGAAATGTCTATATACAGTATTCTATACAGTTCTATATTATATTCAAGTAGTAAAGAACCATTCCTCCTTCTTAAGAGCTATGTACACCGGCAGGGGCGCCGCTAGGGTTGTATTCCATAGTACGCAGCATACGTGCTTTTGGTAAATGTAGGCTAGCCTCTCCTAATTGAGCCTAAGAAAAACATTTACAAACTGGAACAGAAAGCCCCTCTTAATCACGTCAACCTACCCATGTCATCCCTTATCAAATAGCCTACTGCATGAAGCGTCTAACTTTTACAACACTGGCTGTAGGTTACGTGGGCTTATAGGCACTATTTAACGCTTTGTAAAAGTTCTGGGATGAGGGAGATTTCTCTCCCGGGATTTTTTTTTAATTCTGGTTGCTAAACACACTATTTTAACGCAGTTTGGAAAGGACAGACATACCTTTACAAAGCAAGCAGCTCTGACTCAAATTAGGTGAACATACCTTATCCGCATTATAACTTCAATGCCCAACCCGCGAAAAAGGGAAAGAAAAGAAACCAATGAGTTTGCGATTTGCGATAGAGAAAAACACAGTTATGGCAACTTAATAACAATAATGATTTGCTCACAACACTCTAAATACATTGTACTGCTGTTTTGGTTGTCCCAAACTTTTAGATGATAGGCAGACCTACGCACAGTCAAGGACTTTTAACACCAGCACCAACCCGACTGGTCATGACGTGCCTTAGCCCCAAAAAGGTTGAGAACCTCTGCTGTACGCATTAACTGAAACCCTGTTACAAACAGCGTTTTATTTTTTAAAATAAGCCTACAGAGGTAAGCAAACAATTCAACATTTTTTTAAACATGTGTAGACCGTGACTAGAGGACAATCTCTCACTGCTAACAGTCAGTGATGTCAGCATCACTGCTAAGAACAGTAGGCCTACGTCTTTTAACGTTAAACCCCTGAAAAATATTAAGCTGCTGCTGTTCATGACTGAATGATTTAGGCTATTATCCTATGAATGAATGGAACATTGTGTTTTTAAGCGCCATCCAAAGCCACGCCCGAAAACCGTCACAGGTCAATCGTTATCATGTCATGACAATGCTACGTTTTCATATTTAGTCTATAGTCTATGGTTTCCATGCACACCATATTCCGGTTTTATTCGGAATAATGCCAATATTCAGGTTGCCCATAAGTCAATAAATATAGGCTAGTTGTCACACAAGTTTTTTTTTTTTTATTGTTGTAGGCTAGATGATTTCACAAATAAAGCCGTGAAAAAATTGTACGCACAGTGCGTACAGGATTACGCCTGCCGGCGCCACTGTACACCGGCACCGACATAACTGCAGCGCACTCCCCTCTCCACATTAATTCCATTACATTACATTGTTCTCAATGCAACTCCGCACACCAGCAACGCCCTTTGCCGCTGCCGCTGCCGACGCCGCTGTGTAGATTACGATTTCAGTTCTATTTTGTCGGCGCCGCTCCATAAAATCCATTGTTCATCCAGTTAAAAACTTGGGCGCTGATGTGCGTGGT
Organism: Alosa sapidissima; assembly: GCF_018492685.1. Taxonomy (NCBI): domain Eukaryota; kingdom Metazoa; phylum Chordata; class Actinopteri; order Clupeiformes; family Clupeidae; genus Alosa; species Alosa sapidissima. Next base: position 25,593,901 of record NC_055977.1, read on the forward strand.
AAGTGCACAGTGAACTCATGTCAGCGCCGGTGTACACCGGGTTTTATTCTACAATTCCCCCTGGATTAGTGATGATTCACGTAAATGATTATCTAATCATGAAGAGACAATAGACAGCAGGCCAGAGTGCTGCTATCAGTTTCCCCCCACAGGTGACTCAGGCCTTCAGAGGGTCACTACTCACCTCCCTGGCACTGTCTCAGGCTCGTAATAATAGGCAGACCTGCCATGGCAGATATCCCACGATGCTTTGGGGTTTTTCTTGGGACAGCAGTTGCTCTGAGACCTCCCTGTTTTCTGAAAGTCAAAGCAGACACTCAGGATAAGAAGTTATAGATTAGCTTCATGTCTGAAATCTGCTGAATGCCTCATTCTCCGATAAGATCGTGTTTTTCTTTTCGAGTCCAGAGTGCACAGATATTTGGATGACTGCCATTCAGTGAGAAGGAATAGACTGCTGTATTGTGGACCATGGGAACCACACGGCGAATCGAATGCATAACGGATATTCATGTGCATTACCCGCGGAGGAATAACAGCTCTGCTATTTTTTTTGTTTGTGCTGGGTGTCAGCTAAGCTTTTGTTTTTTTTCCCCATCTTATCTTTTCATTTTTTTCTCGTGTTCATTTTTTTTGTTATATAATTAAACATGAACAGAGGCTTACAGTAATACTTACCTAAGCAATCGTGATGATAAACACAATTGAATTTCTCCCTGAGTCAAAAGGAAAGAATAATTCTGCAATAATTCTACCTTCTCTCAACAAGTTTGCTTGAGGCCAGAGAACTAAAATAGTGAGTGTTAGAGTTCCACTGGCTTGAGTTTGATGATTGGAAAGATTTTATGTGTGTGTGTGTGTGTGGGGGGGGGGGGGGGGGTGGTGGTGAGTACCTCCAGTCTCCAATCCAAAGATCGCTGTGAGGAGACAGGATTGGATGCCGGATGAGAAGATCCAACCTGATTGGCTGTGTGCGGGATGACCCAGCGATAAAAGTCAAACTAATCTGGAGAACCAAGCGCCCCTCGGGATTCCTGCATCTCTGCAGCAATTTTATTCTCATTTCTGCCTTTTCACACCTGAACAGTCAGTCAGTCAGTCTCTCTCTCTCTCTCTCTCTTGCATGGCACGATTGAGTGAGTGCAGTGAATATGAGTGAGACTAAGAGCCGTCTGAAGCTTTCTGAAAACTTCATCTTTTGTTTGTCCTTTGAGTTGCCATAGTTATTTTCTAATCTACTTGTTGGGTTGTAAAATACTAATACTGACTGATTGTTAGTTCAACAGAGCCTGCACCTAACTCATAGCTGTCAGAGGGATAGTCTCGGTAGCAACAGATTTTACAACCTTAACATGGCGTGAAAGTGCTTTCTGATGTTCGTCTGGAAGAGTGTAGTCTGGTGATTGTGGGTCTCTGCGTTGTGTCGACCTCATGAATGAAGAGTGCCATTGTTCTTTTCTTTAACATTTATTCATTTAGCAGACACTTTTATCCAAAGCGACTTCCATATGTTAATTATATATCAAGGGCTATTATCCCCGGAGCAACTTGAGGTTTGAAAAAACACTGCATTTTGACATCAACATTTCCTACTGTAAATGTGAAAATCATTGAATATGGTCAAAAGTGTATGAAAGGGGTAAATGTACTCATCTAATTTGCATAGTATGACGCCACTGGTTGGCAACCACCTTGGATTGTGCACCTTTCAGTAAATTCTGGATGTTGAACATCACAAATGAACAGAACAGTGGGGAAAAAAATCAAATGTAAACCAACATTAGTAAACTATTACTATAACCACAGAGCCCATAAAGTAATAAATCTGGAACTATGTTGGGTGCATAGTATGACGCCACTGGTTGGCAACCACCTTGGATTATGCACCTTTCAGTAAATTCTGGATGTTGAACATCACAAATGAACAGAACAGTGGGGAAAAAAATCAAATGTAAACCAACATTAGTAAACTATTACTATAACCACAGAGCCCATAAAGTAATAAATCTGGAACTATGTTGGGTGACTTTGTAGCTCTAGCCTGACATAGTCATACTCAATTTTAGTCAGAATATGAGTCTGATACTGCTCCATTGGGACGTAATTATGGGGCGTGTTTCAACCGATACAGGGGGGGGGGGATGCCTCTGCACTCAATTGGATAGACCTAACCAATCAGAGCAACAAAATAGCTTACCGTGAGGTGTAGGAAGAAAACACACAAACCATCCTTCTTCTCCTATATCCCCTCCGTTTTTAAAAATAATTCTGTTGAACAGTGATATGCTACAAACATGTTAAACAGCTGGGAAAGGCTGTCGCAAATCCCTCGAACAGGTGGCCAATCAGAGATTTCAAACAAACGAGGGAACATGTCGCAATGCAACAGCCCTGTTTTCCTTTGATGAAAGTGAAACCACGAGTTTTCCCACATCTCAACTTTGGCCAAAGTTTTCAGAAATAATCGTTTTCAGTGATACAACCTCATTAAATAATATGAATTTTCCATATGGGGTCTTAAAAGCCATGTATCCTTCTAGCCACAGCGTTTTTGTTTCAAACATAAGCCTAATCTAAGCATGCTCAGATGACGTGATAGACCAGGTGCTGTTGCTCACCTGTCGTAAAGCCTGATTTCATTGGTCTGCCCGATATAGGGCGGGCATACTTCCACCACAATGAAGCAATGCCAGACCGAACTTCCCGACCTCAAATGTTGTGGACGGGACTAAGTTTGGAATGGCACCCAGGCTATTGTAGCTCTTCAGAGCCCTATTTTTACTACCCCTGCAGTCTGAACCACGTTCATTACAAACACTAAGATCATGTTCACCACGGCCTCCAGCTATTTTGGACAAAGGGTTGAAATAAACATTGTACGCTTAGTGGACACTGTCATGGAAAATGCATAGACGGCTTTGGCTGAAAATCATGGCTGCTTAAACACATTCATAATCCTTAACAATGGTGATGAGCTTAATCTGACCATCCGATTTTTATAATTGACGGGTCACACAATGTGGTTTTTGTAGCACCAAACAGTGTTATGAGATGCTTTAGTTGTGGAACAATTGGACATCTTTGCCTGGACGTCCTTTCTTGTTCAAAAAAAGTCTAAATCTGATGGTGAGAATGCAGATGCCCATGACAGCCAGTGCCGAGCGGGCGAGTCTGCTACAAATGGGTCCGAGAGAGCCGTGTCTGCAGCAGATAAGCCCACTGTGGCCGGATCTGGACAGGCCTACCCTGAGGCGGTGGAATTCGCAGTGCCTGCTGGAGCTCGTTCTAAGTCTGCAGAGACATCCACTACTGCTTTGTTTGAATGAGCTGAATTGGGTGGAGGAATCCACCACGGTCGCACCCGAGTGGGCCAAATCCACGATGGGTGAGTCCACTGTGACCGGCCGGGTCTGAGCAGACACAGCTTAGCGCTGAAAAGAACCCGCCGACTAACCCTGAGAGCGTGAGGGCTACAGAAGCCCCAGCAGCTAAGCCTGTGGAGGGGGAAATGGGGTTTGCCAGTGATTCCACCAATTGTGTCTGACCCAACTATTTATGTACTGGGAAAAGAGAATGCGTCTGAATTGTTGCCGGGGGGAGAGTGATCCCTTGGAAGCATCTGCAGCTGCTGGTACATCTTATTCAGGTGGGTTAGTGTACACAAATATAGATGCTGACAGTTATTATGACCGCCGCGCAGCGAAGCGTCGGTCATATAGGTTTAGTCAGATTTTTTCTTTTTTTTTCTTTCCAAATTTCCGTCAAGGATTCCCGGGACACTGTAAGACCGGGGTACAGCAAACTTGGTGGGCATGTAACCCCACATGGATAGCATGGAACCATTGTTTTTCATTTTGATCTGTAGCCCCCCCGCTGGATGGACCCCCTGAAAGGAGGGTAGGGCAGACACAGTTTTCTGTGAATATCTTCCTAGGCCTAGGATGACCAATTTTTTCTGTATGTTTGCCTCCAGGGGTCATCTTAACCCATTCCATGTGCACACATGTGCATAAACAGATACACACGCACACACACATACATTCACAGTAATCATTTGTATGACACATACTCACACAGTATACATATGTACGCATTCATGCACATGCACAAACACAGGCACATACGCAGGCACACACACAAGCACACACACACACACACACACACACACACACACACCCACCCACACACATAAACATAAACATGTACACGCACACATGCACACAAGAATTTCTCAGAATTATTAACAGGCAAGATGGGGGTGGGGTTGTATAAAATGAATTTTACATGTGAAATCTATGAACTAATCATGTTTTGGTATTTGTTGTCTAGCAGATACCAGTGAGAATTGAGTGTGGATAATGCAATTTAGTGAGACAGAATCATATAGGCCTTTCTGCGTGATTTATTTTTGTGGAAAAAATGTGCTGGACTGGGCGGCGGTCATATTTTGTACCGCTCTGCGGTACATCTAGTTTTCATATGCATTCATGCTCTGACCTCAGGAGCAGAGCAAGTAGATCTCCTGAAAACACTAAGAACTTCAATCAAGAATCGTAACTATAAGGACTTTTCATTTTAATTTTAGTTTTTCTAGCGGTCGATTTCAATGGTACAAAGGCAAGAATTGATAGAAACCATGCAGAGCCCCATGGAATATCACGTAGCCAGCCCATTAAGGCAAGAGTAACGTAAGATTTCTGTGACATCTGAAGGAATTTACACAAAGCAGAAAGACAGTACACATGGGTGTCTTCCATGGGGGACATTCTATCACTGGCATGGCTTGATCGCCTTAAAGGCCTATTCACATCAAGAGCGATAACGATAACTATAACCATAACGATAAAAAGCGTTAAAATTGGCGGTAAAAATTTGATGGGTTCTGATTGGTTATTAGCTTTTTATCGTTCTGAAAATCGTTCTAAAAGTGACCCCCAATGATATTGTTCTTCATGTCATTATCGTTATAGTTTATGTGTGAATGTCGTCATTCATATTAATGAGAGCGATATTTATTTATAGTTATTGTTATCGTTCTTGGTGTGAATGGGCCTTAAGACTTTTACACAACACTTGAATAAATTAAGATCTTGCCCTTGAGATCTACCTAGTTGGTTATTCAGAACACAGCATGGTTATATGCAATATCAGTATCACAAATGTGAACTAATTTTGGAACATAATCAGAGCGCAGAAAGAGCTTTATTCCTCAGTCACACTAGTGGGATAAAGTGAAAACTAAAATCCCAAAGACACGCTTATATTACAGAAGATATAACCAGGTCTGTTCTGTTCTTTGCCAATTTGTATAATAATCACCTAGAAGTTGAGGAGGATTTTTTTTCAGCATCCACCTACACTTCATCAGTTGCAATGTTTGATGAGGACATATCTGAAGGACTCTTCTCATCCTAACAATGGATTATTCCTACCACTGAAATCAAGAAGACGCCTATGTTGTCACAAAGCCAGAACTGAGAGACTCAGAAGTTTTTATCCCCAGGCCGTCTTCAGGATATTCTCCAACACATATCCTCTACATACTTACAGCACACTGCCCCCAGCTACCCACACACACACACTACACACACACACACACAGTCACTGCTCCACTCCCCTCCCGCCAACACACATATCTGCACTGTCATCACTCACATACATCATACATACAGTACTCTGCTCGCAATAGTAAGTCCCTTCACCATACTTGCAGTACACTGCCCCCCCTCTCTCCCCTACATACACAGCACATTATTTCATCAGGAAGCTTCTCCAACACACATCCCCAACATACTTACAGCACACTGCTCCCCCCAATACACAGCACATTGTCTCATGAGGAAGCTTCTCCAACACACATATTGCACACTGCCCTCTCCCCACATACACAGCACACTATCCCATCTCCCTTGTCATCCCCCCAACACACACACCAAGACCCCTGGCAGTTGGGTTAGCCCCTTGAGCCGTGGATCTGCCCAAGGTTTTTTCCTTAGTAAGGGAGTTTTTCCTTGCCCCTGTTGCTCTTGGGTGCTCCTTGTTGGTACCCCCCCCCCCCCCCCCCCCATCCCAATCCTCCCCCACCTTTCTTATGCAGCCCTTGCCACTTAATCTACTAAACCCCTCTTCTACTGCACTTTTTACCCCCCGCCCCATTAATGCACAAATAGGCTGACACCAGACATCATTTCACTGCATTTCTTACATCCAGTAACTATATGCATGTGACAATGAACTTCCTTGTATCCTTGTATCCTTGTATATCTTTAGAGGAGCTGTACAAGGCCCAACTGGAGAAAAGGACAGGACGCCTAGTAATGATAGTCTCTCGGATGGATTTTGAATAGAAACTGGCATCACATTACTGTCCACGGAGTACAAAATATTCTCTCAGACATTAGCCAGCAGGTTAAGAAAGGACATGTCAAAGGTCATTCACAAATATACTGTGTGTAATTCATTTTTGATAAGATCAACCTAATTAGCCCATTTTACAAGATTTTGCCATTGTGTAAACCAACTTCTGCTGGAAACCCTGAGCTGGGCTAGCATGCAGTAGCCAAAAAAGGTTGTGGGTTCTTTTCCTGGCTGCCACTGTTATGCCCTTAATCAAGGCACTTTTGAGTTGCTCCGGGCCGTTGTAATTGTTGACATATGTAAGTCGCTTTGGATAAAAGACTCAGCCAAATGAATAAGTATAACAAATATACACATATACACTACCACGCCCTCATTTTAAAGTGTTATGCCCAACCCTCCTAAATATCATTACTTTGCCATAACATTTTTTATTTTACTCTAACTGTCTGACCTTTCTCTCACTCTTTGCTTCTCTCTTTCTTTCTCTCCTACACTCACAGACACACTCACACAATACTCACATGTGTTCTCACCTCCACTCTTTTCCCCTACACACTGAGTGCTACGGAGGACATGCAGGAGAGGGCTGTGACAGCCCCCATTAATTGTCCGCAATAATACCGTTGCCCTCCACCACCATCCCACTGGACTCCCCCCATCACCCCAAGACTGTTTCAAAGACAGACGAGCCTATATCCGTTAATTTGACAGAACTCACTTCTCTTCTCCCAGGCCCCTCTGTCTCTCACTCACTCTCTTCCACTCTCTCTTTCCTCTCACTCCATCTTTATCTCTCTCTCTCTCTCTCTCCCTCTCTCTCTCTCTCTCTTTCTCTCTCTGGACCCCGTCGGGGGAAGACACAGCCTGTCTCCTCTCTGCTCCAAAGGCATAGATAACCACGGCGCACTGAATTAATGTGACACTCCCACAATACTCCCTCTGTCAGCCTAATAATAAACTCGTCTTTGTTAGGGCACAGGAGTCCGAGCTGTCCCATTATTCTCCGTCATCAGGCAGCCTGTGGGGTGAGACATGAAGCCCGTTTAGAGGGCAGCTCGCCGAGAAGAAAAGAGAAACTAAAACGAAAAAAATAATGAAGAATACTAAATCTATCTGATCCCACCAAAGGCGATTTTGAGGTTGGTATAGCAACATTATTAATGGGGCAGGCTAATTTGAGGTAGCAGGCGTGCTGATGCACTTGTTAAAAGTCTGGACTGTCGGCGAGATGCCCAAGGAAGCCAAATGGTGCAGACCTGTCAGACGCATGTCTGCAAAATTGCCTCTGCTGAGTCGAACATAAAATCAAACTTTAATTGGGCTCTTTTCGGGGGGCAAAGTGCCTAGCAAGCTCTATTCCCTGGCTATGAATAAGACATGGCTTTGATCTAGTTGGGCGACTAAACATCACTCAGAATTGCCCTGTCAGTGTTTGCGATGCGTCCATTCAAAGCCCTGGGATGTTGTTTTTCGAATGCATTGTTATTAGTGCCAACTCCATGCAGTTTTATGTTGCTGTGTTAAGTCTATTGTCACTCCATAAAAAAAGCATTTATGCCGTTTTCTTTATTCCACTGAAGTTTATTGCTTATTTGAGAGATTAACAATTGTTTTCTCTGCAGCACCCCATTCAGATCCTCTCCATGCAGTTAATTTAGGACATGAAAATGGAAATTATCTCAACTAGCGCAAAGACCATATTACACTTTTTTGTTTTCTTCCCCCTTCGCTCAAACATTGTTTTTTTTCCAAGTCCATTGTCTCAATGACATTCTGCTCACATTCTTGCAGTACAGACTTTAAACCATCATTGCCTAACCTCGTACATGCAGAGTCCATCTGTTGAATAAATGCATAGCTGCATGCATACATTTCCATAATGAACACGGAGAGTTTGGTGTTTGGAAGACTTCACCCCACAGCGCGGTCATTGTTTGTAGGGAAAGAAGAGCAGTGATGTAGGCAACCTCTCGAGATCTGAATGACTGTCCAGGCTGGGGTTGTTAAGGGTCATTACCTGTAGAGAGAGAGAGAGACAGACAGTCAACTTGTATACTTTCTAACAAAAACTATTCAGTCAGTGCCTGAAAGGATGAAATGTGATTTTATTTTATCTCTTTCTTTTCCTGTTGTTTTTTGCCTTTCATGGAATATAGGGTAAAATTCCATCCCAACCGTTTGGCGAGACACGGCAGGTGAAAACATCGTTTTTTCATGCGCTGGTCAATTTCGAGATTTTGGGCTAATTTGCTACCTTAGCATGTATTCTTTCACACTACTACAACAACAAAGCCCGATTTACACATTTAGGTGTTTATTTCATTACATTTTGTCTACTCGCGCCTGTATATTTCTCCTAAATTCACCAAAAGTTAGTCTTCTAACGTTTTATGCTCTACCACGACCGTGATACAAAACATAACATTTGTAGTACCGCTGGAAAGCTCTGTTTTTCCTGCATGACGTTGTGCTATCCAAATATGGACAATTCCTTTGTAACCGCAACCAATCGCGAAAGTTCAAAGGCGAGTCTAGGCTGAGAACGGAATCTCTTGGCTGTGTTCCAAGGCTGTTTTCTCAAATTGAGTTTTTCTCATTTTCCAGTAGAAACATCTCAGCCTATGTAGCACCTATGTACACCAAACTTTCCAGTTATACACTTAGCAGTATTCTGAAGATATTTACAGAGGGATTTGTTAATAAATCATTCCTGGCCTGATTTATGTGACATTTTAATCAAAAATATATGGCAAAAATCGATTTTTTTAAGGCTATGGACAGTATATTCTGATTTCCTAGGTAATGAAAGCAGATGTCCTGAAATCCCTCTGTAGTTTTATTTTCATCTTGTATGCAAACAAAATGAAAAAATAATTGTGTACCTGGCTTTATCATATGTTCAGATCTATCTACCGAAAATATATGCAGATTTGCGCATATTTAATGAGATAATGCCTAATTTGCATAATTAAACATTCGAATTTCAAAAACTTGTAATACATTTTTTGTTCATACTTGTGTAAGTAATCAACTGAGGAAGTTTCATGGTGATGTCTATTATTTTTAAATTTTACCCTATTCACCTGTAGTGTCTCGCCTTAAGGAACAACTTTTTGGGAAATTATCTTATTTGCCGTCTATCCCAGGGTTACATTAGATGATACCCTTTTCTTGTCTGGGTGTGCAAAAACACGTTAGCCTAGTTTGGCATAATTCATCAGAAGTGGGTTACAGGCGCCAGCTGTGGCGCAACTGCTGGGGCACCTGCACCGATTCGTTTGATTCCCGCCCCGTGGTCCCTTCCAGATCCCACCCTGACTCTCTCTCCCACTCGCTTCCTGTCATTCTCCACTGTCCTGTCATAAAAAAAGAAGTGGGTTACAGTGGGTTAGCCAGTTTATAGCTAAACGGGAGCTATAGACCCTTTCAACGGCATAAACAAACAGGTGCATTCCTAAGGCATTTCCGGTGGCACAGTTAACTAATCTTAAGCTAATGGGAACTTTGGGACAAACAAAAATGTAAAAACTGTTTTAGGACCCTGTCATACACCCAGCACAACGTGGCGCAAAGTGCAACACAAGGCACTTGTGCATAGCTTACACCTAGTAAGGTTTTTTCGCCATCACTCCACTTTTATTAAATCTTGTACCCAGGCGTGTGGAATAAGGTGTAGTCTGGTGCATGATCCAAAAATTGCAATCTTACACGTAACCCCTTGTCAGTCAGTAGTGAAAGTAAATATGGTAACTGTGTAGAACTGTTTTGCCATTGACTATGACCATGGTGAAGTTAGTTTCACTTTACCTTTGAATTCATATAGGCGAGTGCAGAATGCATGTAGTCACAAACAGGTTTCAGTAAAGCAAGGCTTAGTGGAATCCCTGTGTTTCATATACAGTCTTGCAATGCAAGCAGATTCCTTCAAATGCGCCACTGACAGGCAAAATACAGATGTGCTGTTTGAAGTTGTGCTGCTTGCTGTTAAAGGGAATGACAGATGTCACTCTCATATTACACCCAAAACACACCCAGAAGCAGAAGAACAACCCTTTTGAACAATGCGCCCAATGTTTGATAACAAAATAACCCCGAATGTGGACTGGACACACCCCTAAATGTATTTAAGCTTTTTGCCACTGACATGCATTGCATTTCATATAGCCAAGAGAGGGGCCTTAAAGTCGACATTTTGATTTGATTTATTTAAACTCAAAAAATCATTGAGGGCTTTGCCCTAATTTACATTTTTTTATTGAAAGGTTTTATACATATTTTATTCCAAAGTATCTACGTTGGTTTTTAACATTTCAACCTGAAAACTTCTAAGAACAGGGAGCTATAGGCAAACTGATGTAACCTAGTTTCAGTCATTATACCTACTACCTGCCTGCAAAGCTCTCTCTGGGAACCTGTTTCCTCACACTCCTCTACATAAGATTCTACTAAAGCACGCAAGTCACATTTCCATTTAGAATGGTGGGGTGGACCCATATTGAAAGAGTCATTTTACAACCCATGTGGTTGTGTATGTTTCAGTTTGGTATGAAGCCAACAGGATGTATGCCTTTTTATGATGCTATTTGTAGTGCTCTCTCTAGGAAAAAGAAGGCAAAGTAATTGATTTTTAGGTTGGTAATGTAGGCCCAGCTCTAGGGATTACTCCATGTGTAACACTGAATGCCTGCATTCTGTATAATTTCCACATAAATGGACATGTTAATATTCATTCTCAGACAACCATGAAGAAATGTGCACTCAATAGGGCTGGGAAAGGCAGCATTACTGAAAAAATTTAAACCGACTTTTCAACCTATCATGAAGGGTTAGGCTCTGCGGCCTTTTAGTAAAAGCACAAGGAAGTTAGGGGTGAATGTTGTCTAAAAAAAAAACCTACAGGCTTATCCTTGGCGCTGTTTGCTTTTCATTGCATATTAAAATATCTGTCTGCAAACAACTGCCCCTATGTAGGTGGAGGTTAGGGCCCGTGCTTACCAACCAACAGGCATTTATTGGAGTTTACAGTGCAGTTTGCTATTTGACACACTTGTAGGCCATGTTGTCAATTAGTTGTCTTCAGACTGTGAACTCTCAGCATGTCTCAGCTCTCCACACCTCTGACACTGACACCACTAACTGGTCAAACACTTGAGAAAACACATCCTTTCATTGCTCTCACTTGCACATTGTCAGATTCTTTGACGGAAGATTTAGTACATTTTGTTGACTCTCAAAAGTTTTCCTACAGTATCTTGGTTGTTCTTCCATTATAAGAGGCTTTGGATAACAGCTTAAAAAAAAAAAAAAAAAAACCTTGTGATTCCCACAGTGAAACTGCTATTGAATGCATGGTCAGACACCAACCGCAATGCCTTCACGGGCCTTTCCGCCTGGGAGATGGCCAATGTCTGAACAAGGGGCCGTGGACCACTGACAGAGAGCCCCTGTACTTCATGTCTACTAATGTGGTGTAATGTAGTGTGATACCACAGTTTCAACTAATGCAATTAGCTAATGGCAAAGGCTGCAATTAGTCATGCATCTTGTAACTCTGTCCCACTAGTTAATCTTGTCACATCTATGATGTATATATTTGTGTCATCCTCAATGTTAAACAGACAGTAAAGATCACCTAATATGAATGCTGTGCTTCTCATGCACTAGGCATGCTCAGCAATCAGAAATGGACCAACTTAGAGCAACATTTGGTATATCGAACTGAAGGTTGACTTTCAAAAATGGTATATCATATATACAGTAATGGAACAAATCAAATCACAATATCTGTCAGCAAAAGCACTTGACAATTAGCTATTTTCCCCAAATCGTGCAGTCCTAATGTCCCTCCTCTTCTCTCCTGACCTCTCTGTCCCTCGCTCTCCCCCTGGTCGTGCCCTGCAGGTGTATCCAGGTCTGATGGTGACGGCCGGCCTCATCCACTACGTGCTGAACCTCCTGCACATGACGGTGCACATTCGCGACGTGTGCGTGTTCCTGGCGCCGGTGTTCAGCGGCCTGACAGCCATCTCCACATTCCTGCTGACGCGGGAGCTGTGGAACCAGGGGGCAGGGCTGCTGGCTGCCTGCTTCATTGCCATCGTGCCCGGCTACATCTCCCGCTCCGTGGCAGGGTCCTTCGACAACGAGGGCATCGCCATCTTCGCCCTGCAGTTCACCTACTACTTATGGGTGAGCGTGCATCTGGGAGTGTGTGTGTGTGTGTGTGTGTGTGTGTGGGTATGTGGTCAAGGATTGAAGGATTTTTATTTGTCACATGTAAATGCATCTACAGGTGCATCTCAACAAATCAGAACATCGTGGAAAAGTTTATTGCCTTGTCCTGAGAGATTAAAGGCTCAGGAAACCTTTGCCGGTGTGTTTGCTTAATAAGCTCATTAGAGCTCTTCTCAGGTCGACATTTCTGAAATACAAATTTTTTATTCCAATATTTTTTAAGATACTGGACTTGAGATATGAGCCTGAAAGCCATAATCATTAAGATTAAGATCATTAAGATTTAAACAAAACAAAAAAAGACTTGAAATATTTCACTTTATGTGCAAGGAATCTAGAATATATAAAAGTTTCACTTTTTGAAATAAATATTGTGACCAGCTGGAGCTATGGGATAACATTGCTGTGATGGCTTTGATTGCGAGAGGCATTCATCCATGAGTTTCTGGTGATATTGATCCTGACCTCTACCTTATCAGGGACTTGGCCTGACGGATCATTTTGATGTTGGTTAAACTCATTCTGACAGCAGGTTCAAAGGATCCGGTACACTTAAGAAAGCTTCTGATTTACTGCTGTTATTTTTATATTTCAAAAAGTCATTAACGCATGTCCAGCACTACAGGCCAGCTCCCCCTAATCAAATGCAATCATCTGCCGGCCGGATCAACTCTCCGTCTCTCTGTCTCATCATAAGTAGAGCAATCATTACACCCCGAATCTTCATGATCCTTTCATTCCCCCTCTCTCTGTCCATCTCTCTCTCTCTCTCCCTCCCTCTCTGTCTCTCTCTCTGTCTTTGTGTGTGTCTCCTCTGCGCCTCACTGAATTATTGATCCCTTGGTCGGAGGGCAGAGCCGCATCTTTGGCATGGTACACGTTGCACGCCCAAGGCAAGAGGCCCGGTGACATTTCAGAGCATAATTGAAAATCAGCCCCCAATCATGAAACGCACCTCCTCCTCTTCCTCTTCTTCCTCATCCTCCTCTTCCTTCGTTATCCTCATCATCATCATCCATCAGAGACGCTCCCTCCATCACTAGTTTTAAATGTAGGCTCAAAACACACCTCTCATCTGTATTCATGTATTGTCCTTTTCTGTAACTGCTACAATCTGCTTATTGCACTATGTACGGCACTTTGGTCAGTGTACGCTGATAACTTATTATTTATTAATGTAAATAAATTTGACTTTCTTACCATCATCAACATCATCATCATCATCATCATCATCCTCCTCATCGTTCTCTTCTCTCTCCTCGTCCTCTTCATCTGTGCGGAGCACCTCTTTCTCCTCCAAGGGGGTGATGACCCTGCATGACTCAGCTTTCTTTTCATTTTATCGCCGAGTCATGGTACCCATTCATCATGCTGTTAACATTTCTGTTTCCCCCCAGCCCCCAAACCCCAAACCGCCTCCGTTTAGACATGAATGCTCCCCTACTGTAGCAGAATGCAATAACTCAGCTGCATTCCAATGACTCTGCACCTGTGATCTGCACAATGGCAGTAGAGTTGAATCTAATGTCATCCAGCCTTATCTCGGCTTTGCCATATTGTGACTGTTGGGTTCAGCGGTCAGCTTGCCTGCAGCCGGGCAGCTCGTATTCCATGCACACTTTACTGTGCTGCTTCCTTTCCTGAGTATTTGAGCACTGCGTTGATCATGTTTAGCTACAGTATCCTCAGGTGTTGCACAGACAGAAACAGCACTTACAGAAGAGGATAATACATGAACACACACACACACGCACACACACACACACACACACACACACTTATGAATACATAGGCATATAAATACATACTCTTAAGCATCATCATATACACCAGGGACTTGAAACGGTTCAAAGAACAAAAACAAAAACCGTAAATGAGCAAACTCTTTGGATTGTAACCGAAAGCCAATTTCATTTGTTCTGGAGTGTAAGCGCTATGTCCAAATTTAGATAAACTAAACCGGTTTAAACTGGTTAAATGGTATTTATCATTCAAATGAACCTTTCTTGAAATATTTTTCAAATGTCTCTTATTGGAAAGTCACATGCCCACACAGTGTTCACCAGACCCTGTATAAGCTAAATTCTGTCAAATTGTATGCATCTCTTGTGCATAATAGGCTAAGCCTACTACAATTTGGTAAGATGAATTTTCATATCCAAGACGGACTAACACCTTTTTACAACTATGTGAATTCATGAAGTGTGTGAAATACCCTACCAGAGACACCAAGAATAAAAGATCCATGTGTAGTGACACACACACACACACACACACACACACACACACACACTGAGATGAGATTGCAGGCTTTAAGTAAAAAGCAGATTGTGCTTGCTCCTGTGCACCCCTGCTTTATGTCATCGCAGACGACCTTGATGTGGCCAGCCTGTCTGATTGCTTTCCATAGGGTGGCCTCTGCTCCTTTCTACACCCAGTTCCTCTTACTACACACACACACACACACACATTCATTCACATACATTCACAGTTACCTATACACACATAGGTCCACAAGCACATTCACCCCCCCGCCCCTCGCTCTCCCTCTGACACACACACACGCAGACGCACACAGACACATACATCCACACACGCATGTATACAATTTCTGTATTTATTTCTCTGTCTCTCTCTCTCTATCTCTCTCTGTTAATGTCATTCTCCATCTCCACACACACACACACAATCTTGTACACAAACACACACACACACACATCTTCATACTCACCCGCATACACACTCTCTCTCTCGCACTCATTTATTGAATTGCTTCTCTTTAAGGAGGACAGGAAGGTCAGAGATGGATAGAGGGGAGGGAGAGAGAGAGAAGAGAGGGAGAGAGAAGGAAGGAGGGGAGAAGAGAAGGAGAGAGAGGGAGAGAAGGAAGGAGGAAGAGAACAGAAGGAGGGAGAGAAGAGAGGGAGGGATGGAGAGGTCTGAGCTGGAAGGGTTTGTTTATTTTCAGATATTTACCTCTGCTGTCTCCTCATGTTTTCAGTCCTCCTACTCAAACCAGAGAGTGAAGGACACAAGCACACAGTCAGTCACACACACACACACACACACACACACACACATGCAGAAAGAGAGTGCCAAACACACATCAGGAATCAGCCGCATCCCTTTTTAAATCACTTCAAGTGTTCTTCCTCTGCCCAGTGGTCTGTTGTCGTTTGAGTCGTGTGGACGGAGAGGTGGTATGAGGACAGGTCAGTCGGGTCGACTTTTTGCTGCTCTCTCTCTCTCTCTCTCTCTCTCTCTCTCTCTCTCTCTCTCTCTCTCTCTCTCACAGACACACACCACACACACACACACACACAAACACCATTAGACTTACTTTAAGCTCCAGATAGCAGTAGCACTAGCCGACTGGCAAGATATGGGCCTGGAGTCAAAATCAATTTGGTGCCAGCTTATAGGCAGATCTGGGCCAGACCCTGGGAGAGAGAATGTGTGTGTGTGTGTGTGTGTGTGTGTGTGTGTGTGTGTGTGTGTGTGTGTGTGTGTGTGTGTGTGTGAGTGCGTGTGTGCGTGCGTGCCTGTGAAAGAGTGAGTGTGCGTGCGTGCGTGCGTGCGTGCGTGTGTGTGCGCGTGCGTGTGTGCGTACGTGCCTGTGAAAGAGTGTGAGTGCGTGCGCGCGTGTGTGTGTGTGTGTGAGCGACAGCTGGTGTGGAAAGCATGGTAATATTGTCCCCACAGTTCCCAGACAGTGGGGAGCCTCCTGCCTGAGGAACTTACATGTGACAGAAGAACCTCGGTACTGCGCTGTCACGCTGTGCAGCTAAACACGCCTGGAGGACACACACACACACACACACACACACACACACACACACACACACACAGCTCAGTCGAGGGACAGGCTCGTTCTAGTGTCGGAGTACAGCGGATCTGAGCCCTGGACACAAGTGGAGTGTGACTGAGCCTGCTGGACACACACACACACACACAACTCTATCTCTTTCACACTTTCTCTGTCCTCTTACTTGCTATATCTTTCCGCCTCTAGTAATCTAGGCCCTCTGCCCTTATTTTTTTTTCTCTCTCTCTCTCTCTCTCTCTCTCTCTCTCTCTCTCCCTCACACACGCCTACACACACACACACACACACACACACTCACTCACTCACTCACTCACTCACTCACTCACTCACTCACTCAATTCAATTCAATTCAATTCAACGTTGCTTTATTAGCATGACTGTAGGTACAGTGTTGTCAAAGCACAATTAAAACAGCATAACAATTAGAACATTGATAGCATTAAGGGAAACAGTAACATGTAACATGAAAAATTGCGTGTATATCCACACTTTCTCTCTTTCTTTCACACACACACATATACACACACACACACGTAGGCATGTGATCACACACACACACACACAGAGACAGCACACACATTATAATACATTGGATTAAGTATAGACATTAGGTCGGACATTGTGGCAAGGTGTCCGACTCACTGTCCCTCATGTCATGGCAAGCTGCATGGCACTCACTCACTAAAATTCAAACTCTATAAAGTTGTGTATGGTATAAAGCCGGGAAGGATTTGATTGAAAGTTTGATGAAGTATTGGCATTGGCTATACTTTGATTTATCTAGTTAGTTATTTAGCATAAGCAAGTAAACACTGCACTTATGCAGCAACTCAGCAACAATAGGCGCCTGAGGGTAGTGTTTATTGTTGCTAGGTTCCCTCTGAGAATGAGGTTGTTGATGCTGTTACTGTCAGTGTGAAAACAAATCTTAATTTGTTTTCACACTGACAGTGACAGCATCAACACAAGCCTATAGACTCCTGCTCCTGCTTTTAGCTCCTGCTGCTCGTACTCCTAATCCTGCTCCTCCTACTCCTGCTCCTGCTCCTGCTACTCCTAATCCTGCTACTCCTAATCCTGCTCCTGCTCCTGCTACTCCTAATCCTGCTCCTGCTACTCCTAATCCTGCTCCTGTTACTCCTAATCCTGCTCCTGCTCCTGCTACTCCTAATCCTGCTCCTGCTCCTGTTACTCCTAATCCTGCTCCTGCTCCTGCTACTCCTAATTCTGCTCCTGCTTAATTTAGCAGATGCCAAAGCGACTCACATATTCTAAATTATATTACAAGGGCCATTGTCCCCAGAGTAACTCTGGGGTTAAGTGCCTTGCTCAAGGGCACAATGGTGGAAGCTGGGAATTGAGCCCACAACTCTTCAGGCTACTGCTTGTTAGCCCAGCTCCTTAGCCACTACGCTACCACCGCCCAAAGCATCCACACCACACGCTATAAGGATAGCGACATAATGAATGATTCTGTTAGGGTTCACTTTCAGAGTGAGTTGAACGATCGAAACACTGACAGCCAAACCGAATCCATGGAATTTCAGGTGTCACATTAATGAACATGAAGAATCTAACGATATGGGAAACCTCTCAGGAGTAGCTAAAATTGTTTTTATTGTTGTCGTTAGCAGTGAAGACATACTTTTACTCCACTTCCGTCCACTTCCTCCTTCTGCTGCTCCTGCTCACACTCTCCACAGCATGGTCCAGCAGCCCTTAATGAGCTGACAGACTTGAAGACTTCAACACTTGAAGGTCTGATGGATCTTCGTCTCTCCCAGTTGGACGCTTGATTTGATTCTTAATTTGAACTGGGGCTGATTTATGATGTTGGCTGTGTGTGTGTGTGTGTGTGTGTGTGTTTGTGTGTGAGTGTGTGTGTGTGTGTGTGTATGTGTGCGTGTGAGTGTGTGTGAGGTTTTTAGCAGACACTGAGAGATGTCAGGCTTTAGGCTTGAACAGACCTGATAATAATTCTGGCAAGGGCCTAGACAGCAGCTTAAACCAGGCTTGGTTCAACCCTTATCTGTTGCAGTTCTGTCAGACCAGGACCACATAGGTTCAGACCCACTACAGACTCAGATGCACCCCAGACCCTCATTTAACCCTTAAGCCGGTACTGGTACTGTCACACCGTCGGGAATGTTGGAAATTGAACGTTCTATAGAATATCTGGGTTTCAACCTGGAATTTTAGAACCTTTCTGTACATTGTTGCGAAACAGAATCTTCTGTTAGACCCTGCTGAAGGATTTAATCAAAGATCCTTAATATATAACTTTATCAACCGTCTCTGGTTTAATGGTGGGCAAAGTGCAAAGTCAGGCAAGTTCAAGTTCAAGTTTCACTTTATTTATCCTTAGAAAAGGAAATTTAGTGTGCAGCAGGGTGTCTAAAACACATACACAGTAAAAGCACCGGCAGATGCCAACAACATTGACTACACAGCACAGGACACACAACAACAGCACAGGACACGCAACAACAATGGAGACACTCCTTCCCCTAAAAAAAAAAAAAACATTGACCGAATCCAATTGGACAGTACACAGGTACATCTGTCGTTATCAGCATGGACAGAATAAATAAATAAGTAAATAATCACATAATGTATAAAAGATACAAGAAATCAGTCAAGTGAATTCAGGTTCCTGATAGCCACAGGAATGAAAGAATCTCTGGCACGTCTAGTTCTTAATAGAGGGAACCTAAAACGGCGCCCTGAGGGAAGCAGATTAAACTCCCCAAAAAGTGGGTGATCAGGGCAGTTTAACATGTGGTCAGCCTTACCCCTGACCCTGTTATCATATACATGTGATCAGCCTTACCCCTGACCCTGTTATCATATACATGTGGTCAGCCTTACCCCTGACCCTATTATCATATACATGTGGTCAGCCTTACCCCTGACCCTATTATCATATACATGTGGTCAGCCTTACCCCTGACCCTGTTATCATATACATGCTGGAGCCTTACCCCTGACCCTGTTATCATATACATGTGGTTAGCCTTACCCCTGACCCTATTATCATATAGATGTGGTCAGCCTTACCCCTGACCCTATTATCATATACATGTGGTCAGCCTTACCCCTGATCCTATTATCATATACATGTGGTTAGCCTTACCCCTGACCCTATTATCATATACAGTTTAAAATGTGGTCAGCCTTACCCCTGACCCTATTATCATATACAGTTTAAAATGTGGTCAGCCTTACCCCTGACCCTATTATCATATACAGTTTAAAATGTGGTCAGCCTTACCCCTGACCCTTTATCATATACATGTTGGAGCTGTGGTAGCTGTACCCCAGCCACCTTAGACGCTACATTAACCAGCTTTGATAGCTTATGCTTGTTGGTCATTGAAAGGCCACTGTACCACACCACAATACAAAAAGTCAAGACTGATTCAATAAAACACCGGTAAAACAAAATCATCAGAGTCCTGCACACACTAAATGATTTCATTTTCCGCAAAAATAAAAGTCTCTGTTGGGCCTTTTTACATGCAGCATCTGTGTTGCTCTCAAAAGATAGTTTGCAGTCAATGATGGTTCCTAAATATTTATATTCATCTACCATCTCAACATTCATGTTCTGAATGACAGTTTGAGAAACATGTGCTGTGTTCTACGGAAATCAATAATCATATCCTTTGTCTTGGAAACATTGATAGACAGATAAAAGTTTTCACACCAATCAATGAAATCATCAACTACAGGACCATGCCCTACCTCATCCTTGTTCAGAAGGCTCACTATAACAGTGTCATCTGCAAATTTCATGCAGTGCCTATTTTCATACTTACTCCTACAGTCATTTGTGTATAAAAAAAAACAATGATGAAAGAACACAACCCTGTGGAGAGCCTGTGGAAGAAAGGGCTTTTGAGGATAAGACACCGTTAACCCTAACACACTGCGACCTATTTGACAGAAAGTCCAGTATCCAGCCAATTAAGTTAGGGCTCAAGTTAAAAAAGAGCCTGAAGTTTCTCAGCCAACAGGTAGGGCTGAGTGGTAGTAAACGCTGAAGAGAAGTCGATAAAAAGGAGCCTACAGTGGCGTCGTTAGACCTGGGCATTCGGGGCTATAGCCCCGGATCTATGGGCCGTCAACAACAACAAAAACTCTAATCGTGAATGAAATAAATAGCCCCGTAGAAGAGACTTTTGTGTTTTGTGTCCATTGTGTGCATTAACAGCAGCGCAAGACAATCTGACGTGATCTGGGCAGGTTTAGAATCATTTGTTGCAAAATGTTGCAATTTCAATTATCCTCTACGCTATTACGCATTGCTGTTTCGTGCTTCTACTAACTAGCCTTAGCGAAATACGTGTATAAGGACAAATGGATATTAGAAGTTTATTTAGAGAAAAAAAAAGGGCAGAGCAGGGACAAGAAGTGGAAACTCTTCAGTGTGTCATCATCTCCCGCAACCCAGGAGGACATTTCGATCAGCTCAGTTTCAATATATCGTGATTTACTATTGAATCACATGCGCAGTAAATAAACCTGACCTCGTTTGAGGGGGCTTCCAAGCAATGCATGTTGGGCTTGATTTTGACAGAATGGAACTTTTTCTTTGGGCAAAAGTTCGTGATATACAACCCAAATGCATTGCTTTCAAGGCACCCATAGCCCATTAATTGAAGGGGATGACGTCCGAAATGTTAATCACGAGACAAACGCTCACACCTGTCAAGTGCACGACAGAGGTGCATGACGATGTTTATTCTACAGACTATTTTAATGTGATATTTGGGGTGTTGTATGTGGTGCACTTTGGCAGAAGAGACGTTCTCCTCAGGGGCGCCTGCAGGAATTAATGCTATGGTACGCACACCCACCCACCCCCCCGCAAAAAAAATAATTCACTCGTGAACAATATTTGTCCGTTTTAGGTCCGTGCATTGGTCAGTCAGCAAAAAAGTAGCCTACATAGCATAACAACATCCACATGCAATAATACAACGACAACGTCTACAATGACCTATTCATTTGGACAACTTGATACAGCCCTATACAGGCTAAAGTTACCTTTAGTTTTGTTCTAGCGTAACGTGACGTCTGGCTTTAGTGCAGTCTAACGTTCTGACAAGCACACCAATTGCCTACCTTGTTCTTGTCCATCTGGAATAACTCCTAGCGTTGCTGCCTCCATCCTTTCTGTTTTCGTTGTTTAAAACTTGTGATATCCATGATGAGTATTGAGTTCGTGAATTAGCTCAACATTGTGTGCTGATAACCATATAGATAGCCGAGTAAAAGAAAACAACAAGTAGCCTATTGCGTGGCTGCATGCGTATTCTCTCTCCTGCTCAAACATAATGTTTACACTAACTTTACGTAATAGAAAATGGTAAATAGCCTGATGGCATGCAGCTAATGGGATACTGTACATAGTTGGGAAGGTATGGTAGGCCAATTTGGTGTGAATACACACACACACAAGGGAAATTTTCTCTCGCTGTTGAGTAGCCTGATGGTACGCACAGTGTGTACGGACGTACACCTGCAGGCGCGCCTGGTTCTCCTTACACGGTCTTTAAACATCAAAATATTCAGAATGCCGTGACGTGAGTCATTACAATTGGCCTTCCTTTTCATTCTCAAAGTAGGTTAAAATTGCATGTTCATCAGCACGATTTTCAAAATCTCTCGGGGGAGAAACCCCCGAACCCCCGGACAAAAAAACCCTCTAACTTCTGGGCTCTAGCCCCGAATGTTTTAAATAGCTAGCGACGCCCCTGGGAGCCTAGCATGAGTTTTTGAGGTATCCAGATGTTGATGTTTAACAATGTAAGTATTGCATCCTCAACACCTCTGCTAGCCCTATATGCAAACTGGAGGGGCTCTAACTGTTCCTCCACCTGTCTCAGTAACTCCTGCTTCACCAACTTCTCAAAGGTCTTCATCACCACTGAGGTGAGAGCTACAGGTCAAAGTCATTTAAGACCTTGGGGTTCTTACACAGGAATGATTGTGGAGTGTTTCCAAATCTTTGGCACTGTTTGAGTCTGGAGAGATTAAGTGAAAATCACTTTGAAGATCTCACTTAACTGACCAGCACAAGACTAACCTTGGTTTGTTTAAATAATGATTTGACCTTGGAGACATCAATATCAAAAGCAGAAGAGTCACTGACCAAATTGTCACTCATGTGACTGCTTCTCGCACAAAAATCACTGTTAGAGAATCTCATATAAAAACTGTTTAATTAATTTGCTAGCTGCTCATCAGAATTAAACCCATTCAAGGACACAGTGTTGTTGCCTTTATGTAGGCCTGTCATTAGTTTCATGCCATTCCATACAGACCTGAGATCAGACTCATTTAATTTGGACTCAATTCTACTTTTTGTACTAAAGGTTTAGCAATTTCAGCTCGCACAACCTTCCTAATTTCATCATATGCACTCTTGTCCCTACTAATAAAAATAGACCTCTTTTCTCTTAGTTCCCTTAGGCTCACAGGCAGTGAGCGAAGTGTCTTATTGTGCATGAAGTTCTACCTACCGTGTGGTGTGGGAACACTGAGCTGACCTGCCCATGTCTGAGTTTGGGATCTGGTTATAAATAAGCAATATATTTTGCCAAGTTATTCAATTATCTTTAGTTAATAATAATAATAATAATAATAATAATAATACGTTTATTTTATATAGTAGGAAGGCAGGGAAACACAATAACAAACAAACAAATAATACATCAGAGACAAAGGCAAGGAAACACAATAACAAACAAACAAAACAATACAACGAACAACAAAGACAAGTTATCTGTATGGAACTATGTGTTGGGTGTGGAGGAGAAGTGATCATTAAACAGAAAGGTCTTGAGATATGCTTTGAAGACAGGAAGAGAAGGACAGGCACGAAGAGGTTGGGGGAGGGAGTTCCAGAGTTTGGGGGCCAAGGCACTGAAGGACCTGCCACCCAGGGTGGACAGTCTGGAGCGGGGGATAGCCAAGAGGTTTTGGTCAGAGGATCTGAGTGAGCGGGAAGGAGTGTGAGGGGTCAGGAGGTCGCAGATATAGGGGGGAGCAAGGTTGTGGAGGGCTTTGAAGGTGAGTATTAGTACTTTGTATTTGATCCGGGACGGAACTGGTAGCCAATGGAATTGATGGAGAATGGGGGTGATGTGTGCTGATCGTCTGGTATGGGTGAGGAGCCTGGCTGCAGAGTTTTGAATATATTGTAGTCTTTGAAGGGTTTTAGTGGGGAGACCAAGGAAAAGTGAGTTGCAGTAATCTAAACGGGACATAATGAAAGAGTGAACCAAAGTCTGTGCATCACTAGCAGAGGGGAAGGGTCAGAGGCGTGCAATGTTACGGAGGTGAAAAAAAGCAATCTTAGTGAGTGATTTGATATGAGGATCAAAGCTAAGGGTGGAGTCAAGTTGAATACCAAGGTTTTTAACAACAGGGGTGGAGTGGACAGATGAGCCATCAATGTTGAGAGTGAGATGGGGAGATTTGTTGAGGATGTTTTAGGGCCAATCAGCAGAATTTCGGTTTTGTCTGTGTTCAGCTTGAGAAAATTGTTAGTTAGACTTTGCACTTTGCACTTAACTTTGCACTTTGCCCATCGTTTGACTTGGGGCGCCTTGTGTGTTTGGTCAGAGATTTGGTCAGCGGTTCGGTTCAGTAAGAGGGTGGAGGGCCCCACACACACACACACCCACACACACACCACAACCAGACAGCAGCAAGTGTATCCAGCTCAACAATTCCCTTTCTCCCTTGCTTTCCCATCTGCCTCCATCAGCCCACACAGAAAAGAAAAACACACACACACACACACACAAGAACACAGGACAGCCAATCAGGTTTGTCTCGCTTCAGCGCTCGCAAGCAGCAGTTCTCCTTTACAGGTGCTCATTTTGACTCCCTGTTCTCTGCCATTCACACACAGCCATTACTTTCATTCTCACTTTCTCTCTCACACACACACACACACACCCTTTCTCATTCTCTTCCTCTTTCTCTCACTTTCTCTCTCTCTCTCTCTCTCTCTCTCTCTCTCTCTTCTGTATCCCTAACCTCCGTTTTCACTATCTCATATTTCTTCCAATATTTTTCTCCCTTTTTTGACATTCGCTATATGACTTTTTTTTCCCCTTGTCTCTCTCCTACCACTGCCAACACTGCCCCCCCCCCCCCCCACACACACACACATACCATCCTAACTTTTTTCCCTTTCTTTCCCCAAACTCTCTGACTCCCTCTCTCCTCTCCTCCTAATCATACCTCCCTCCTTCCTGCCCTTTTTATTTTCATCACGCCTGTTTTCTCTCGACCGTCTCCGTCTTCCCCGTCCTTCCCTCCTTTCCTCTCCTATCTTTTCTCTCTCTCTCTCTCTCTCTCTCTCTCTCTCTCTCTCTCTCTCTCTCTCTCTCTCTCTCTCTCTCTCTCTCCCCCCTCCCTCATTCGGGTTGCCCTCCCTCCATTCCTCCCCGATCTCCATCATCCTCCTCAGGCGTCTTTATCTCCTAATAACCCATTCAACTCAAGCTTCTTAATCTTAAGGCTTTCCGCACTTTGTACCCCCCACCCATCCCTAATCTATAATTGAATCCCCTTGTCACCCATGAGACCTGGCCTTTAAAACAAGGGTGCCCCCCCCCCCTCCATCACTGCCTCCACCCCATCAGTCCCATCTCTGTCACCGCTCCATGCATTCATTGTTCT
>NC_055977.1:25624020-25639020 GCF_018492685.1 Alosa sapidissima
CTTCTCTGGATGATGCCGTAGTTGCCATTTGGCTCCAATATGCTCTCCACACGTCGGCTCTCAACTCTCTGTTGGGAATATGAGACGACAGTGACTTAAGCCCTGTTAACTCTTATGGCGTTAACTCTCTGAATGGGGCTTTAGCTGGTTAACTGTACCGGAAGATAATGTAAAGGGCTGTCACAGAGAATATCTAATTATCTAAATATTTTTTCTGAAAAAGATATACCACAGTTATTTGCAACCCTAGAAAATAGGTACTTGTCTGAACCGATATTTACAGTTAATACATTAATTTAGAAGTTCCAGTCAACAGAAACTGGGATTCTAAAAGGATTACTGTTGGAAAGTCACCAAGTCTAAAAAAAACCTTTTAGATGTGACCTCCATGCTAATATATTATTGAAAAGGTATGCCAGGAAATGCCCTTCTTGTTATTTTATTACATGTAAATGGCTGGAGTTAATAAACGCTACTGGGATTTAATTGGAACCATGTCAAATGAAATGAAAATTGAGCTTTTCAGCAACAGACACTCAAGGTGGGTTTGGCGCACATAGAAAAATTACTCTGCTGAAAAGAGCCCCATGCCTAATGATCAGTATAAAAATATGTATTTCTTAGGTTTCTTTGGTTTCTTGAGGTATTTCTGTTTCTCAGAATAATTCACTTTCCTTCAAGGTGTGATTTTTCCCCTCATTATTTTCATTCGGAGAATAAGTTAAAATCACCTAAAAGACATTTTTTTATACCTCTTTTTACTTTTTGTGAATCACTGTGGAGTGCTATGCACAATTGCATGTTTTAAGGCACACACAGTGATGAATGAACATCTGGAATGGATGCTAACGGGCGCTAACAGTTCAGCTGCCTTGTGTTGCTCCCCGTCTCTTTCCCTGTCTCTTTATGCTTTCTTTTACCCTAGTCCCCTTATCTACAATCACTCTAGCGGCCGAGGCGGCCACCCCATGTTTAGGGAGGTGCGCCACTGGATAAGACAGTGGTGAGGGAAGGAGGTGCCAGGAGACAGCAGTTCTGTACAAAAATGTATAGATTTATTGTCCCTGAACAGGCAGATCCAGGAAGCACAATGGGACTCCAAACATGAAATGCCATTAAACTAGGCACCAGGAACCTACTCTTTCTAGGCTCCCTGTCCAAGCATGGCGGCCTTGCAACTTTGGACCTATTCAACCCTTGCCTTACAGGAAGCAAGGTTAACTTCAATTCACACTAAACAAACATGAAACTCTACAACTTCCCTGTTCCTGTCCCTGTCTCTGTTCCTGTCCCTGTCTCTGTCTCGGTACCTGTCCCTGTCCCTGTCTCTGTCTCTGTCTCTGTCTCTGTCTCTGTCTCTCTGTCTCTCTAGCTCTCCCATGTGTCCTCCTGTGTTTCCAGTTTCTCTCCCGGTGTGAAATAAACCCGCCTTTAAATAGGCTCGCCAATTACCCAATTAAGTCTTGGGCTAGACCATTTTAGAGAGGGTAATGGTCTTTACCAATATCCCCACATCTCCAACAAAGACACACACAAGACATAAACACATACACAGCAATACAATGACAAACAAATGAGTAAAAGGTGAGTGCATGTGAGTGTGCTTGCACTGCCTGTGTGTTGCATTAGGCAGTCTTTCAAAAGTGTATCGTAGGAGAGTTGGTAGGGGAAAAGGAGAGGGCTCTCTTCCTCTCTCTATCTCTATCTCTCTCGTTCTCTCTCTTTCTTTCCCTCTAGCTCTCTCTCCCTCCCTCCCTCTCTATCTTTCTTTCTCTCCTTGCCCCTCTCTCTCTTTCCAGGGTTCCCACACCTTGGTTAAGATCAAATTCATGGACCTTTCAAGGACTTTCCAGGCACAATATCCTCAAATTCAAGGACGTGTCGATACAAGGATGTGTCGATAAATTTCAAGCTCGGGCAAGGATACCTTGTCGCAGTTTTCTTTTATTTTTGGTCATCTGACAAATGTGGTAGATAGATAGATAGATAGATAGATATATAGATACTTTATTGATCCCCAGGGGAAATTCAAGAATAGGCCTATTCTATTCTATTTATATTTCATGTTTGTGTTTACCATAAAACCGAACTGAAATAAACTTCTAGATTTTCCTAAACAAGTTAAACCCGTAAATATTTGGGTAACAAGCACTACACGCGAGAAACATGCAGAAATCACGCTGGCTGTGTAGTTCTAACCAACGTAAATCAGGCATATGCATAGGATATCGACAGAAGTGGTGGCGAAATAATGGAAACATGTTAATAAGCGGACAGAATTGTATGGAATTTTTTCCTCAAAAAGAAATCCAAGGACTTTAACAAGGACCTCTATTTATTTATGTCTGTTTTCAAAAACTTTCAAGGGTCTTGAACATTTTTTTTTTCAGATTTACAAACTTTCAAGGATTTCAAAGACCAGTGGCAACCCTGTCTTGCTCTCCTTCCCTATCTCTCTATGTCCCTGTTTCTCTCTCTCTCTCTCTCACTCACTGTCTCTCTCTATCTGCAGCTGACCTTTTCATTATGTTCCGTCTATAAAGCACTAGCCAGTGCTCTCAACCCCCCACCAACGATAATGAGCGGGTGGTGACGGGGCAGATGAATGCCAGCACATAACACACACACACACACACACACACACACACACACACACACACACACACAAGAAACAGACACACACGTGCACTCAAACACACTTAATGGCTATTAGCTTTCTCGCTTGGGAGCATATGCCAGTGCTTAATGTAAATGAGCTGGGACATCACTTGTTTTCCTCTCCCTGTCAGGCATGTTTACACGAGCACACCAGACACACACATGGACACACACACACACACACACATACACACACACACACAGGCACACGCATATACCCACACACACACACTTACACACAGATGCACATACACAGCATGTTCACACACACATATACTTACACACATGCATTTACACAGCTCACACACACACACACACAAAGATATACAAAGCACACACACACACACACACACAGTGATGCATATACCGTTTGCTTGGCACACCTACACTTGCACCCACAAAAACACTTCAACTGTTCCATTCACACATCCCACTCACACACACATTTGACTAATCACACATCATAATTAACAGACTGATGCCATGATCACACCCACTCTCGCTCACACACATACACACACACACACACACACACAAACAGATGTTACATGGTGCTTTATGTATGTGTGTGAGTGTGTCTGCGTGTGTGTGATGATGTATGAGACTGCATCCCTGAGTGTGTTTGTGTGTATGGTAATATGCACGTCTGTGGTAGTGTTGCACCGATACTACAAAAGTATCACAATACCCTGAAATTAAAAACGTCACAATACCTATTTGTATAAGTATCATACTTTTAAAGAATGACAGTGTTGTTTTGCAGTAAGATACATATTTCATGTCAGTGCATGTGCACAAAGGGGGTCATCCCTATGTTCCCAGGGTCCTATGTTCCCCAGATTAATATGGTAGATAATGGGAACATGAAAAAGGGTCCTATGTTCCCCAGTTAGAGGGTCCTATGTTCCCTGGGTCCAATGTTCCCAGGGTCCTATGTTCCCAGGGCCCTGTCTTTCTTATGGATTTGTGCTTATTCTGTCAGAAAAACATATTTTATGTGCATTTTAAGTGTAAGAATTTTACACTTAAAAGATGTTCTTTTTAGAGACCAACTCATTCATGACAATCTTTAGTTATGGTGTGTATAGATATATATATATATATATATATATATATATATTTATTTATTTATTTTTTACTTAAAATGTATCCTGATGACCCTAACATGACAGAAGGGTTAATGGCTGACTATTGCCCCACCCCCCCGATAGCCGTTGATAAGTGATTGGGTTTGAGAGGCTGTAAGGGTTCCACATGCTAATAACAGGAATGGGACAGCAGCTGTGACCTACAGTATTGCTAAGTTGACAACACCAAATGTGTAGCCTACCGTTGGATGTGTGTTTCACATCACAACATTATGATTTGTTATTAATTCTCTTGGGCAAAGTACATACATGCTGACTTATGGAAAGGGTACAGAAAGGGTGAGAGTGAGCCCTCATGCACTTCACAATTTCACAGTGGGACGGCCCTAAGCCCTCACAGACTTTGATAGGAATGTGCATCAAAGTCTGTGAGGGGGGTTATTGTGATTCAGCCACTCTGTGTTAGCAGAAAATTGAATTGTGGAGCATACAGGACATACGTAGAACCTTGGGAACATAGGACCTTGGGAACATAGGTATGCTCCTGCGCAAAGCATGCTTCTAATGCTTCCCGTAGCCTATGTGTCTTTTCTCCTCACACACATACACACACACACACACACACACACACACACACTTTTCCCCATCAGTGTCAATACAGAGTGAGTGTTTCCAGATTAATCTCCTGTATTCCCCAGTTGGGCTACAATAGCAGCTAATTACCTGACACTCTGTGTTAGCCTGATACACACGGTCACACAGAGATAATTGCCCTTTACCACTTTTGGAGGAAATAACTGAGACTCGTTCTCTCTCTTCCCACCTCGCCCATTCTTTCTCTCTTTCTTTTATCCGTCTCTCCCTCCTTCTCAGTATGTCTCCCTCTATCTCCCTCTCTCTCGCTTTCTCCCAGTGTATGTTTATCTCTTAAGCTCTGCTCTCTACACCCCCCCCCCTCCCTCTAGCTCTCTTTCTAACCCCCCCTCTCTCTTTCTCTTTCTCTCTCTCACTCTCACTTCTCCCCTGAGGGTCTATGCTGATGCTTCCAATTAAGCATGAAGCTCCTCGACTTCCCCATCCAAACCTAGCCTGCTCTGACTAGGAGCATATGAAGGGGGGCTGAGGGGATGGCGGCCTTATCTCTGTGTGTGTGTGTGTGTGTGTATGTGTGTATTAGGGATGTAACGGTTACCGGTGCAACGTTAAACCACGATAAGTCCCCCAAAGAAGGCGCACAGGCGCAGCATGGGCTTGCTGTGTTTGAAATCAGTTGCCACTGTTGCTACACATATTTCAGGATGACTGCAAACACAAATAAACCTAGCTAGATTTGTGCATCTGCGGTACATTTTGGCAGGCCTACTTTCACAGGAATGGTTTTCCATTGAATCTACCAAATGTTTAGGGTAGGATAATTGCTTTTGTTTACCATTTGTCTAATATGAATGCACAGTTGCCTACTGCATCTTGAAAGTTTGTTGTGATAAATACTCGTGGTATCTATACAGCTAGCGACAACTTGTGACGGCCATTCATTCACAATATGTAGTAAAATATTGAAAATGTCGGAAGTTTACATAATTCCTGAACGGTTTTGTTTATAGCTGAAAATGCAACTATAGGTTATAGTGACAAAATATTAACTTTCAGTGTGGCCCGATATTTTTGTAAATTAAATTTAATTAAAAAGTGTTTAAATCGTCCAAGCTCTCCCTTATGGTAGGCTAGTTGTGAACATGCATGCACAAGAAGATACAGCTTCAATCAAAGGAGTTGCAGCTTTATTTAGTGATCAACAATTCACTAACTTTACCTCAGTCGTCAGCCCATCTACCTTCTATTAGTTTGGCGTATAAGTGTCTTCTCTCTCTCTGCACTAAACACACCGAATAACAAAAAGGGAACCACACCACTTTCGTAGCAAGACTCTATGCTATTCAGTTGACTCAGAAACATTTTCAGTACATTTGAAAAATACTGCGATAATACCGACAACCGTGATAATTTTGGTCACTATAATATTATATTATAAAAATATAAATTTTTATACCGTTACATCTCTAGTTTGTATACATGTGTGTGTGTTTGCTGGTGTGCTTTCCTACAGTGTTTGCTATGTATTAAAAAGGTGCAACTCTGTAATGGGAGAGTGTTTAATATCAGACACACATCTCTCTCTCTCTCATTCTCACACTTTTATACACACGGCCTCTTGCTCTCTCCACCTGGACCTCCCTCCCACACAGCCACCCACACACACACCCTTCTCCTTCTTCTTTTTCCCTGTGATTCATGCCAATTGGCCTTTGCCTGGTGCACTTAATAGAGGCAGGTGATTTATGCAGGGTCTCACCCCTTATGCAAGGCTCACATTGCCCTGGGTGTTAAGGGGCCCATCTATCTCCTGCACCCCCCCCCCCCCCCCCCCCCCCCCCCACACACACACACACACACACACACACACACACACACACAGACGCTACGGTCTTATTGATTGTAGCTATCCACACTGATATCGATCAGGGTGTTTGTCTCAGGTTTTATGTCAGGAAGACGCTCCTGTATTTGCCTGTTTGTGTATTTCCAGTTTAGATATATGTCTGCTGTGTGTGTGTGTGTGTGTGTGTGTGTGTGTTTGTCTGTATTTGTGTGTGTATAGTGTCTCAGTGGGTTTTACATGGGAAGGGAGACAATTTGTTGAAATTGTTCTGGTCGAATTGTGTGTGTGTGTGTGTGTTTGCTTGTGACTGTGTGTCCATGCATGTGAATTGATAGACCACTTGTAGCGCTATTGTTTTTTCTCCTCTTCTCATTGATCAGGAGTTTAGTTTGTGAAGGATACCTATGAGGACGGTGGGTTTTTGCAGCAAAGTAAAGCTATGTGGGGTTTTGTGTGTGTGACTTTATGTGTGTGTGTGTATTTGGAGGTCTGCAATTGTTTGTGAGGATCGAAGTTTGTTTGTGTGTGTGTGTGTTTAGCTGTCAGTTGTTGGAGGCTGTGTGCACATCATTTATCACATCTTTGTGAAGGGTAATGATTGGCTGAAGTTATGTTTGGATCATTAATCACTTCTCTATTTTGTGTCTGTCTGTGTGTGTGTGTGTGTGTATGTGTGTGTGTGTGTCTGTGTGTCTGTGTCTGTGTGTCTGTTTTGCAGGTGTCAGCATGGGGAGGCTATGTGTTTATCATTAATCTAATTCCACTGCATGTGTTTGTGCTGCTTCTGATGCAACGCTTTAGCAGAAGAGTCTACATCGGTGAGTAAACACACAAATACACACAAACACACACACACACACACACACACACACAGAGATATCTGATTCATGGTTCTTGTTAAGCACCAACATCTCATTATTTGCATTATATGCACATTCACACAGACAAGGAGAAATATGATTTATGATAGATTCACAGACTTCACAAATTATCATTTGCCACACACACACACGTAGGCTACTCATGTCAACACACAAACACACACACATGCATATACATGCACAGATATGTTTAAATTGTTTTCTTAAACTATTATGTAAAGCTGTCAAACACACAGACGCTTTTTCTTTCTCTCTCTCACACACACACACAGCCACCCACCCACCCACACACACACACACACACATACACACACACACACACACACACACACACATGTTCTAAATACGATCGTCACTCATCCCTCGTCATCACTCCTATGGCACATCTAGTCACATCCATCCATCACCACAAAAAACATCGCCCTGTCGCTATAGAAACGGATGGCTCATCGCCCATGGAGATAGCAAGGCGTTTATCCCAGTCAGGTAGGGATTGATCGCGGAGCGCGGAGCATCGCTTAACACCAGGGTGCGTATAACTCACTGGGCTCCTTAACCTAGTTAAAATGGATAGCGGCCATATTGGAAAAAAGAGGGAAGGCTCAGACACATTAGTTTGAGTTCTCTCCTATTAATGTTTCCTACAACAGAAGGCACCCAACTTGATGAATAACTCCAGTGTGTGTGTGTGTGTGTGTGCAGTGTTGTGCGTGAACGAGTTCAAAAGAACGCGTTCATTGAACACGCTCATTTTTTCGTGAACGTTGAACTGAACGCAACACATTTTTTAATAAAGAACTTGAACGTGAATTAGTTCACATTATGTGTCATGAATGGCAGACATCACTGTAAATGAACGTTGGAATTTGTTAACTGAGTGACATCTGTTTTCTCTTTTGAAACGCAACGAGAGAAAGTTCCTCCTTCCTGTATTCTCGCTGGTGCCGCTTAAATCATGTATCACCAGACAGAAATGGTTTTTGACATGTGTGCGCAATGCATTGCAGGCAACGTAGTGTCCGGCTGAGAATAGTTGAATAGCATACTGGCTTCCGCACAACGTTACCCGTGATGAATTGCAGCAGAGCGGGGTAGGCATAGCAACGCCGCGTAGCAGGCAACGACGAGAGCGCCGAGGGCTGGATTTCATTGCACTAAGTATAGAACTGGTCTACCTTGTCTGTACTGCTGCAAGTTTCATCACCTGGTAAGAAACCCACAATTGCAGTGTCAAGAGCAAATGTCTAATGAGCAGCTTCAAAGAACGTATAGTGATTTCTAGCTCGTAGTGTGAAAAAAAGTATATATTTAAATATCTCACGAAAAAAGTAAAATGAACTGAACTTTGAACTAGTTCAGAATTAAAATTGTGAACTTTGAACGTGAGCTGTTCACTTTGAGCATGTATGAACTGAACTTGAACTAGTTCAGAAAAGCTGTGAACTGGCACAACACTGTGTGTGTGTGTGTGTGTGTGTGTGTGTGTGTGTGTGTGTGTGTGTGTGTGATAGACACACTCCACCATAAATAACTCCTGTGTCAGGAGGCTACTCTGCACTTTGTAATGTAAGGGAGGTGAATGTGCTGAATGCGCTCAGGTAATAGAGCATTTTCGTCACACTATGATTTAAGGAAGTCAGCCACACACACAACACACTAACACACACACACACACACAGACACTAACACAACACACACACACACACACACACACAGAGACACACACACGCACACACACACACAAACACTCACACACATACACAGGACCTTCTCCATTTAGCCGCCATAACAGATTCATTAAATAGAAAGAGGCAATTCAGTATTTTACAGCCTTTATACCATCAATTTACAATGAAAGTAAATCCCTTGTCGATGATTACAGGAAATCAATACATCCTATCATTTCACTACCACATTTATAATCTCACCATTAGATCTCACCATTATAACAAAGTTAATCCACATTAATTACCAGATATGACCATTATGTTACTGACTTATTACCACAACAAATGATGGTTTATAGTTTAGAAACCTTTTTTTTATACACATACCCCTCCACCACCCCCACAGTCGCTGCCTTCATACCTCATAACTTGTCTGTATGGCTGTAGATGTAACATATCTACATTGTTTTATTGCCAAATATATTGAGTAGTTGTACAATCCAGCGCAAACAAAACAGATACATAAGAAAAGTCGCTGAATTCTCTGCGTACTCTGCGTGTTTTGTTTACTTTCTATGGTGTTCACACGGCTCTACTGATTCCATCGATACTACATGTATCGATGGAATCAGATAGATGCCATCAAAGCCAATGAGTCACGTGAGCGATGAATCTGACAACTAGTCTTTGAATGGCCATAGCGCTGCGTCTGAGCGAGCCAATGAGATGGGACCTAGATGCCCATGTAGCCAATGAGGAGACTTTTCTTTAGACATGTGACAAATCATCACATTTTACTTTCTTGCCGGCTAAATTCAATGCGCAATGCTCATGGCCAGACGCCTAAGCAGTGGTTTGGAAGTTTGTCGCTAAACAAGCCAGAGGCATCTTTTTTAAGGTTTTTGTTAGTAAAAAAAACATGCCAAAGAGACAAACAAAAGCGAAACATGTTGAAGAACCCGAGGACATCGATGAATTGGAGGACATCGATGAAGGAGAAGAAAGCAATTTCTCGGAATGCGACTCCGCGGACGAACAGAACTTTTTAGCTGGGAAGGACCCTGATTTCGAGCTGTGAGTAGACTACTAATTTCCGTATACAGTTACAGATACAGTTTATTTTGCTTTTGTAATGTTTGGTGCATAGTTTTGCATTTAGCTGAACATATGTGCCGCGCTCGCGTGTGTATGGTGTGCGCTAGTGCATAGTTTGCGCTAGTGCATAGTTTTTAATTTTACTGAACATATGTGCCGTGCTCGCGTGTGCATAGGCTAGTGCATAGTATTCGCATTTAAACTGAACGTGTGTGTGTGTGTGTGTGTGTGTGTGTGTGAGTGAGTGATTTGTTTTTCTCCTGTAGTACACATGGATATGGGTTCTGTTTTTTTTCTCCTAAACTATTTTGTTCAGTCATTATTTAGGCAGTTCTAGTGTGTGCAAAAACATGTGTGAATGGGGGAGGGTGACTCCCTACCTGGGGGAGGTGTGAATAGTGTTCTGGTAGCCTACCTGGGGGGGAGGGGAGTTAGGTGAGAATGCTGTGTGTGTGTGTGAAAGAGAGTGCAGGGGGATGTGTGACTGAGTTCACACATTTATCTGATTTGTATAAGTTGTTGAGAAGGGTTTTCATATACTTTAGTTGGTCTGAGTCTAACTTCCATCTGTACAATTGTTTCAGTAACAGCGATGAAGACTGGGTCCCGCAAAGCAAAAAAACAAGAGCTGAGGACCCTGTGTCTGAGGAAGTGGAGCCTGTGGCCGAGACAAGTGGGACAAGGAGAGGAAATGGTGCTGCGAGAAGCAGGGGGAGAGACCGAGGAAGGGGGAGAGGCAGGGGAAGAGGGCGCTCCCGTGGCAGACAGGAGAGCGGAGACGCAGCAGAGGGGGAACCATGGCTTGGAACGGACATCCAGGACACCATACCTCCACAGCCCACATTTCGCCCTGTGAGGACTCCTGGCCCCCAGCTGATCTCTGCACAGTATACAATATTACAACTCTTCCAGTTGTTCATAACACGCTCCATTTTGGAGACCGTGGTTGCCAACACAAACAAGTTTGGTTCGAGGCACCATGAATCCGAATGGCACACAATAACCATACAGGACATGTACTCATATCTTGCTATGCTCATATACATGGGCCTATTCACAGCCCGTGCCATCCCTGACCACTGGAGACAGTCAAGACTCCACAGCCCGGCCTTCCCCAGTATTATCATTTCAGAACAAAAATTCTCCCTCATTTCAACAGCCATCCACATGAGTGACCCTGACAATGACCAGGTGAACAACTCAAGGCGGGGCACCCCACAGTACGACCGACTCACCAAGATAAAGCCCATGTATGAAGAGATGCGGGAGGTCTGCAAGGCAAACTTTCACCCTTACCAGCATGTGAGTGTTGACGGGAAGATGGTGGCTTCGAGAGCGAGCGTCGGCTTCGAGAGCGAGCGTCAGCTTTCGCCGATTTATGAAGGACAAGCCGACCAAATGGGGCTTCAAACTGTTTGTCTTGACAGACTCCTCAAATGGCTATACCTGGGACTTTTTCGTTTATGATGGGAAAGGCCACATCGGTGCAGGGAATGGGCTGAGTTACGACTCCGTGATGGAGCTGGTTTCCACTCAGCACCTGGGAACAGGTTATAAGCTCTACGTGGAGCATTTCTACACGAGCCCAAAACTGTTCCGCGACCTACTACAAAAGAAGGTGTGGGCCTGTGGGACCATCCGCGCCTCCCGGATTGGTTTCCCCAAGAACAGTCCAGGTGGCCTGGACAATCGTTCGCCCAGGGGCACCATCCGATGGCTGCGGGACGATCCCATCCTCTTTGTCCAGTGGAAGGACACACAGGATGTCCAGATGTGCTCTACCCTGCACACAGCCCATGCGGATGAAACGATAGAGAGAAAGGTGAAGGGGCCAGATGGGAAATGGACGAGCCAGGACTTGCCTGTCCCACCTGCTGTGAAGGACTATAATACGTATGTACTGGTTCATATTTTGACATCAAGCAAGTGATTGCATATACAGTCTACAATATCTGCACAGTTCAATAACATTTTCTCTGTATTCTTTGTGTTTCTCCAGGCACATGGGTGGTGTCGATCTATCTAATGTCCTGCACAAAACAAAAAAGTGGTACAGGTCACTGTTTTACCATTTCATTGACATTGGCATTGTCAACGCCTTTGTCCTTCACAAGGAGTTGGCAGCTCAAAGAGGCGAGAGGCCAATGACCCAGAATGCTTTTCGTGAGGAACTTATCCTTCAGCTCACCGACTCTGGAGCCCCCACCACTGTACCCAAATCGTCTAACGTATCTCTGAGTGGAATGCACCTCCCCAAACACACTGCT
Source organism: Alosa sapidissima (assembly GCF_018492685.1). Classification (NCBI taxonomy): domain Eukaryota; kingdom Metazoa; phylum Chordata; class Actinopteri; order Clupeiformes; family Clupeidae; genus Alosa; species Alosa sapidissima. The sequence continues at coordinate 25,636,117 of NC_055977.1, forward strand.
GGGGATTCCACTGAAAGTCGCACGAGGTGCAAGCACTGCCACCAGAAGACCCCGGTCCGCTGTCAATTCTGTGATGTGGCGTTGTGTTTTGTTCCATCAAGGAACTGCTTCTTTGACTGGCACCAACAGAACATCCAGCAATAGGATGTAGCTGTGAACTTAAATTTTATGTAAATAGTTTTTCTAGTTTTATAGCTGTGCACTTTAGTTTTATGTAAATAGTTTTTATAAATACGTTTATACTATGTTGTTTGCATTGTTATTTTTTGTTATGAGTATGAAAATATAAATAAGCATTAAGTTGTTTCAGAAGATGAACATGCTTTACATTAGTCAGCATTACATAATTCTAATGTGTTTTTATTTAGGTCATGTTCACTTTAAGATTACATTGGTCTAAATGTCCTATCACTTGATCCGTAGTTAAGTAACTAAGCCTCTGATGCCTCTGGCTTGTTTAAGTAAACACTCAACTCAGAGAGTCCCGCCCCTCCTCCGAGAGAGCTTAGTTTCCGGAAGTAAGTCTCCAATTCATTTCTCCCATTGACTTTTTGGAAAAATCCATATCTAAAGAGTTTTAGAGCATGTCTTAGGCTAACCAGCTACGGCGTAATTCATAAGCATACAACATATCATTTCAAGTGAAAAAACTAAGAGAAAATCCAAAAAAAGTCAAAGGTACAAGACTGTACATATTTTAATTTCCGAGCGAAGGAACTACTCATCCCATAAACCACTGTGCCTCACTGAATAACATATAGTCCAAGGCACAACCGCGAAAGCCATTTGAACAACTTCTCACCGACGACAGCACGCAAACCTTTTCCTCCAAACAGTGAGTTGGAGTTAAAAAAAAAAAAATGCAGAAAATGTCAAATCTCCGTGTGCACCCACATGTGAATACCTAACTTCCTGACGTTGCGTGCTGAGAAGAAAAAAAATCTTACCAATAGCTTTTTTACACCTTTAAAAAAAGTAGTAACACCTCCCAATTTATTCACGGCCAAATCCTCAGGGAAATGCCTGGAGAGCCAATCAAGTTTGTGGTGCCCAGAGGGTCTGGGTGAAAATAATGAAAACATTTTTTTTCCCCCAATATTAGCTTTTGAGATGTCTACCTAGGGGGTTTTAGGGGTGCTGAATCTATCCCAGCCATTCGTTTTGAGTAAAAATGACCAAGTCCATAAAAAATCCACAAGTGGTTTTATTGAACAATTACAAAACAAAACTTCCTTAATCAGTTTAAAATGTAACAAACCTCATCCCTCAACTCCCCTGCAATCCCTCACTCCTGTTATCATCTGGCTGGAGAGTTACCATGACAGTTCCCATAAGCAGAAATACACTTGACTCCTTGCTTTTTACAGAAGCACCTGAGAGTGTCACAGTCGCCTGCACAGTTGCAGCTGACAAACAAAGTAGTCCGGTGCAATGGGATCTGGTGTAGGGACTTGGTGCATAACCATGTTTTCCTTGTTTCTATCCACACTCAAGAACATCTAGTGATGAACTTTGTATCAGTAGCCAATCTCAGATGTGCCCGCAGAGTGCTGTGCTGCAGCTCCTGTAGTCGGAGGTAGTTTACTAAGGCTTGATACTAGTTATGTTGTCCTCTTGACTTTTACATTTTGTTGCTCATTGTCCACCCTCCACGTTAGACAGTCTTTTCTCTCTCTTTCTCTCACACACACACACACACACATCTATGCACACTGACTCACAAACACATTCACAACCACACACACACACACATCTATGCACATTGACTCTCTCACAAACACATTTACAAACACAAAAACTATGGGGGTTTTTTCTACTTTGACCAACTTCATGATTCCATGGTCATGCTCACTGAGGTCCTCATGGGTTGAGTCATTACCCTGCCTCCTCAGTGTGGCCATCCAGGGAGGCTCTATCCAGCATAGGAACTGGATAGGCAGTGCCACACATAGTGCATCACATAGCTGCAAAACGTCATAAAGGAACCAATATGAGCACCAGAGAGAAAACCCAAACGTTTGGCTCTACTGAAGCATACCAACCATAAGAGCTTCTTAGCATGACTGAGTCAGCGCTTAACACCTTAGTTTTCACTGAAAAGACTGAAATACTCACCTTCAGAAGTCTGGTCATAGCTGGGCATGGTCTAACTGAATTAGCTAAAAAGACCGTTGCGACAGCCTCCGCATATTTAAGGGCCTCAGCGAAGTGTCCTGCCCCGGTCTACAGCTGTAGAGGATCTTCATGGTCTATAGCACAAGATTCAGACAGTAAGCTCATCTAGCGTTAAAATAGCAAAATGACTGATGCCCATTTAGTAAAACATTGATTAAAATGTATTCATATTTGTGCATTAACTTTGACTGAAAAAAGGTTACAAGTATACCTGGATACGTAAACATTGATTCCCTGTGTTGAAAGACAAAAGGTACTCATATGCCTCAGTTCGTTGTATTGCAGCATTGCATACAAACTCCTTCAATGGCATGCTACAGAAAGACAAGGGGCATCTTGTGTTACTTAACTGAATGCTTCTTAGTTTGGACAGACTTATGTCTGTTCCATGACTAACCTGAAGTCCTGTCCAATCAGTGTCAGCTTAGAGTCCCGATGATAGTAACTAGGCTCTATGCGCATGGCCATATAACAGAAATGAGCAGACCACATGTGCCCATTCCTTGCTGGAAGACATTATGGTTTGATGCAATGATTATTCTGATAATTCTGTGTCATATACCAGATGTATGGTCATCTGAGAAAGGCTTATTCATTTCTTACCAAGAGTATTAGCCAGCATGTTGACCATCACATTCTGGACTTGAGGGCAGATGGAATTGGCCAAGAGGATGGCCAGATGGGGGCACCACTCTCTCCAGCTCAGGTCCCCACAGGGACATAACATTC
>NC_055977.1:25644020-25656520 GCF_018492685.1 Alosa sapidissima
TCCTGCACTGGGTAGGGATTGACATTTAGTTTAAATAACTTTTTTTTTTTTACAATGGTTTCATTTTATCATCGCAGATGACAACCTGCCTGGTGTGGACTCACTAGTTTAGATTTGCGTCAGTGTTAAATCCAGCTCGGCAAAGTAAAAGGTCGATTTTCCGATACGGCCTCTGGGCCTGTCCCCTCCATCTGTCACTAAGCGACCTGCCCTCCCTCTCTCCCTCCCTCTATCCCTCCCTCCCTCCTTGTGCTCAGGTTCTCCCTGTTTCCATTTGTTGGCCCTCTGCTCCAGTCTGTATCAGTGCAAAAACACCTTAAATCACATTATCAGGGTGAAAGCGTTGTGCATCTGTGTGACAGGCGGAGTCGTACTACAGGGGGGTGGAAGCTGAGCAGGGGTTAGGCGCTAGCGCCAGGCTAGCATGTGTGTGTGGTGGAGTCTCCAGTGAGAGTCCAAATTTAATCCTGTTTGCGGGGCCCTAATCCTTGGTCCAGACAGACGGCCGGGTGAATACAGTACAGTGAGGTATGTAATGCGGAATGAGAACGTGTTGGAGGCAGTGGTTCTCTCGTTCTCTCAACAACCTGCGCTAAGCCGATTAATGGTCATTGCAGGGAACACCTGCCACTATTCAGCTGTGCTCAATAGCACGGAAGGCTGTGTGTGTGTCTGTGTGTGTGAGTGTGTGTGTGTCTGTGTGTGTGTCTGTGTCTGTGAGTGTGTGTGTGTCTGTGTGTGTGTCTGTGTGTGTGTCTGTGTCTGTGTGTGTGTCTGTGTCTGTGTGTGTGTCTGTGTCTGTGAGTGTCCATGTGCGGGAGATTTTCTCCTTTTCTCACTTTGTTCCCCTCTCTCTCTCTCTCCTTCTCTCGCTCTCTCTCTTTTCCCCTCTCTCTCTCCCTCCCCCTCTCTCTGTCCTTCTCTCGCTCTCTCTCCTTTCCTCTCTCTCTCTCTCTCTCTCGCTGTTGCTCGCTTGCTCTTTGAGTCGAGAGTGTTTGATCGTTTCCATTAGAGAGCACCTTCCCTCAGCATCTGTGTGTGTGTGTGTGTGTGTGTGCGTGTGTGTGTATGTTTATTTCCCTCACTCGTACACATGAAAGGACTGCAGTGTAAACTAGTGAGGAATGAGCTGCTTATATAGGGTTTGTGCATTTGAAGGCTGAAGATAAGGGATTTGATCAACTGCAAGTCTACAACAGCTGCCTATAGAAAATGCTCCCATATCGCATGCCTCTATTCAGGCCGTAATCTATCTGTGTGTGTGTGTGTGTGTGTGTGTGTGTGTGTGTATGTGCTTTGTATGTGCAGGTGCTTGGTGCCTATATCTATTCCTGAATAAATCTTTCTGTTTGTGTGTGTTTCTGTTGCGCGCACACACAAACGGGGCTACTTCAAGAATCTCATCTCAAGAATCATTAAGAGTGTGGCTGTTCACTGGGTGTTTGACTAGGATCACTATAAAGTCCCCCCCCCTCACCTTAAACTATTGCCCTCTCATGCTTTCATGCTGTTAATCAGAGTGCTGATCGAATGGACAGAGGTTTTGTAGAGATTGTGGTCATGGATTTTTCAGCCTTTGTTTGGGTTTGGGTTAGCTGGTCTCACAGCGGGGAGGTATGACGAAGCCTACGGTTAAGTTGTTAGCAGTGTTCCAGTAATTTGTTGTTTTGCACTCTGTCATTTAATCATGCTATGATGTTTTTATATCGTTTAATTATTATGTACCTTACCTTTTCAGATGTAAAATGTAACTATTGCTGTTTTATGCTTTTATGTACTATTACTCTTTGATTTTGTTTATGTAAAGCACATTGAATAATCTGTTATATTTGCAATATGTGATATTTAGCATTTGTGTGTGTGTGTGTTGGTGTATGTCGGATCTTTGTGTGTGTGTGTGTGTGTGTGTGTTGGTGTATGTGGGATCTGTGTGTGTGCAGGTGTGTTTGTGCTGCTCCAGGCCTACGCCTTTCTGCAGTACCTGCGTGACCGTCTGACCCGTCAGGAGAGGCAGGCCCTCTTCTATATGGGCGTGGGCTCCGCCGGCCTGGTGGTCTTCTTTACCGTCATCTACCTGTCCTGCATAGGTGAGTGTCTTACCAGAGCTCTCCTGATAGGTGATTCCTTACCAGAGCTCTCCTGATAGGTGAGTGTTTTACCAGAGCTCTCCTGATAGGTGATTCCTTACCAGAGCTCTCCTGATAGGTGATTCCTTACCAGAGCTAGCTGCCCATTCCGTGATTACACTGCAAAAAAAAACCAGTCTCTGTAGGCAGCCCAGTCTCAAAAAACTGGAAACAAACAAAGTGGGAGCAGCCTGTCCCCCAAACCAAAACGAAGCCCTGTGTGGAGTGTCTCTGAGAAAACTGAAGGGAGGGGTGATGTAGCTCCCTGGTGTGTTTTGTTTGGTTCTTGGTTCTTGGTATGTTTTTTTGCACAAAAGCGTATGCTAATAAATGTAAACATAAACACAAACAAACATGACTTCCTGCTAACTCCCTGACTGCGCCTAAAAGCAATAATAACAATAAATGTCAATGCAGTATCAATGTATCAATATGCAATATCAAAATAAACAAATATCATACATAATATAAACCATAACTCATAAGAACTACTTAATTAATTAAGTGTAAGCTGAACAGATACGTCTTTAGACCCTGTCAGGTCAGTGTCTTACCTACTCGGGTACAGGTGAGCCTCACAATGACATGTCTCACAAGTTTTGTCTCACAAGTTTTTACAATGAGGCTCATATACTTGTGCCAAAAAGCAATCAACCCCAGGGGTTCATTTGACTTTTGTTCTTAAAGGAAAAGAATCCATTAGAAAGGTGCCCATAACTCAGGACTGGCACACTGTCTTGCAGCCACATGCTGTGATATTGACTTGATTGCCTTTCCGTGCCATTGAAACTGATTGAAAAAGAAACCCCCTCTTCCCTTGTCCTTGGCCACTCATACGCTTGTGAATCATTAGAATCCTCTGCCCTTTATACTGGTCAGCCGTGTGTTGTTTGAAGTGGAGCCCACAAGTGCCCAGCAGCTCTCTGCATATTACTCCATTTGTATATGAATGTGTCTGAAGTGTCGGACTGTGGTCATTATGAATGTGGTCATTATGTATGACGTGTGTGGCCATGAGTGGGCATTCATATGGCGCCGTCTATAATGTCCATATATCAGATGTAACCTTGGCAGAGTGTATGACAGTGAGAAATCTCTGCGTCTCTGCCCCTTCTTTCTCTCTCTCTTGTTCTCTCTATCTCTCATTTCTCTCTCTCACTCCCTCTCTTTCTCTCTCTCCCAATGTCAGCCACTTCTAATGAGTTTTATTTACCGCAAGAGAGAGTGCCTTACAAAGCACATGTCTTTGGGGGTCTGGGAAGGCCTATTGACTAGCTTCTTGAATTACCTTCTCTGCTTTGCGGTTCTCTCTATAATTTTTTGCTCTCCCTATTTTTCTCTCTCTCTCTATCTATCTTTTTGTGCTCTCTTTATCATTCTCTCTCTCTCTCTCTCTCTCTCTCTCTCTCTCTCTCTCTCTAACGTTGGCTTTCATTCACTCTCACTTTCACATGTATTGCCTTCTGACTTCATTTTATGTCTTACACGTTTTCTCTATCTATTTTTCCAGCTTTTTTTCTATAATTCTATCATTCCCTATTTTTTCCATCTCTCATTAGCATAAATGCGCTTTTCTTCTCTTTTTCTCTCATCCATTCTCTTCTCTATCCCTTTCTCTCTCTTGCTTTTCTTTTCCTCTTTCTCCTCCTCATTCCCTTTATCTCTCTCTCTCTCTCTTTCTCCTCCTACTCTCTCTCTCCTGCGTTCCCTCTCTAAAGGTTATTTATCTCACCCCGGCCTCTTTGTATTGTGCTCTTGTGTGCCACTGATAGCCCACCACGCTGCAGGTGGACCAATTGCATGTTACTGTACACTCGAGTGCATTCAGCCTTCTGACACCTCGCTTGTGTTTTCTGTGTGTGTGTGTGTGTGTGTGTGTGTGAATGTGTGTGTGTGTGAATATGTGTGTGTGTGTCTGTGAGTATGTGTATGTATATGTGTGTGTGTGTTGTGTGAATACATTTGTGTGTGTGTGCGTGTGTGCGTGTGTGTGTGTGTGTGTGTGTGTGTGTGTGTAGGCTGCATCGCGCCGTGGAGTGGTCGTTTCTACTCCCTCTGGGACACGGGGTGAGTGTATCCGCTACATGTTCAGCATGGCCACTCTTCAGCCTCCCTGGCGTCTCATCACGCATGCAGCCCCTCTACACGCCCGCCATCCGTCCGCTGATCCCAGCGCCTTGGAGGCTTTGCATTTCAAATGCTCTGACTTACCCATCCCCCCCCATATCCCCTCACTCCACGACTGCTGTGTTGCATGCTAACTGCTAAACGCATATCCACATACCGTATCTATGCTTTAACTCTTTAACACTGAAGCAGAAGGGAAGGCTAAAGATGAGTGGAGCTGAGTTGAAAATCAGTGTTCTGAAATACAGTGTCTCTTTACATTAAAGTATAAATCAATACTGTGCCGGTTTGTATGGGTAGCTGCTTTGCATAGTATACTTAAAGTGATTTTAATATACATGGCCATGTGAAGATACATATATTAGTATAGCTGTTGTTGCCTTTGGCTATGAAGTAGTTTCATGTATTATAAAGGTGTATCTCACAAAATATAGAATATTGTGGAAAAGTCCATTGGCCTGCACAGACCATTGCCAGTGGTTTGACTTAATTAGCTGATTAGAGCTCTTCTCAGGTCGACATTTCTGTATTTTAGATTCTTTATTGTAACATTTTGAGATACTGTATTTTTGATTTCCATGAGCGATAAGGCGTAATCATGATGATTTGAATAAACAAGATTAAAACAAACCAAACAAAGGCTTGAAATATTTCACTTTATGTGTAATGAATCTAGATTACATGAAAGTTTCACTTTCTGAAATACATTATGGGAAAAAATCTTTTCCACAATATTCAATTTTTTTGAGATGCACCTGTAGTTTCCATCAGCTGCCTCACTGATCTGATGTCTCTGTGCCTGTGCAGCTACGCTAAGATCCACATCCCCATCATCGCATCAGTGTCGGAGCACCAGCCCACCACCTGGGTGTCCTTCTTCTTCGACCTGCACATCCTGGTCTGCACGTTCCCCGCAGGACTCTGGTTCTGTATAAAGAACATCAATGACGAGCGTGTCTTTGGTAAAACACTGCGTTCTCCGAAAGCCCCCACAGTCTGCATTTATCTGAGCTGTTTTGATACCGAGGTGTTTTAGCACCATACACAGTATGTATGTATGTTATGTGGTGTGTAGGAGGAATGTTTTTCACAAGTAGGATATAATGTATAGTCCACTGGTCAGTCCACCAGTTGTTTTTCAGTTAACTGGCAGAAACAGTGAAAGACATGTCTAAATATGTTAGTTTTCAATGACTGTCAACATTATTATTATGATGGTCGTTCATTTCCATATAGTAAGGTGATTCCATGGCGCTTCTGCTGCGTTTGGCTTCTCAGGAGCATATAGATGTGTCTAGTTTCTCTCTCTGAACGGCTAATGGAGACTAGTTTCAATGCCACCATGTCTTTCTCAGAGTCAGTGATGTGTATGTTCTCTAGTGACCTTTGTTTTTGGTCATGGTCTTTTTTCATCTGTCATTTATAAAAAAAAGAAACATAATTTAATTCAGTGGGACATCCAGCAGCGTTCTGAGGAACTGTATAAAAACTAGGCTGTATTGCGTTATATGTCCTTCCTGTGTCCTTGAAGGAGATTGATTTGAAAATATGTTTTGCCATTTATATCTGTAGTTGTTGCAGGTTATGTCCCTGCTGTGTGCTCCGTTCATTCATCTGAAGATTTCAAGGCTTTGCAGCTAACCTGTGTTAACATGTTTCTGTGTCTGCGTGTGTGTCTGTGTGTGCGTGTCTGTGTGTGTGTGTTTGTGTGTGCGTGTCTGTGTGTGTGTGTGTGTGTGTGTGTGTGTGTGCATGTGTGTGTGTGGTGTCTGTCTGTCTGTCTGTGTGTGTGCTTGTGTGTTCATGTGTGTGGCTCATGGCTGCACTATGTGTGTGTGTGTGTGTGTGTGTGTGTGTGTGTGTGTGTGTGTGTGTGTGTGTGTGTGTGTGCGTGTCTGTGTGTGTGTGTTTGTGTGTCTGTGTGTGCGTGTCTGTGTGCGTGCGTGTGTGTGTGTGTGTGTGTGTGTGTGTGCGTGCGTGTGTTTGTGTGTGTGCATGTGTGTGTTTGGCTCCCCCTAGTGGCCCTGTACGCCATCAGCGCTGTCTACTTTGCGGGTGTGATGGTGCGCCTGATGCTGACTCTGACGCCCGTAGTGTGCATGCTGTCAGCCATCGCCTTCTCCAGTGTCTTCGAGCGTTACCTGGGCGACGACATGAAGCGCGAGAGCCCGCCCGCCGACGACAGCAGCGACGAGGACGACAAGCGTAACCCTGGCAACCTCTATGACAAGGTGAGGAAATGTGGTGGAGACTGTGAGGTGTCTGGTGTAGGGTAAAGTTGTATGCATGGGGAAGTGTCAAAACACCTTATGGTTGGAATCTCATTGGATCCCATCACACATAGAACTGGGGTTAGTTATTCTAATCCAATACAATTTTTGTCAAATACAGAGAATTTCACCTCATAAATCAGTTACACACTGATGTTCTCAATACAAAACACTTTGACAAAACAAAATAAGGTTCAAGTAGGATTAGAGGATAATTGAGTACAAGAATATACTGACCAAACGCAACACATGAGACCAGACCTGTACAACAGTACCAGAACATACAATTTTTACAGCAAACATGTCACTATAAACCCATTCGCCAAGATAATACCGTAACCCCATACAAAATCTGCAAAACTTCATCCACTAATTCTCAGCCTTTGACAAGGGCTCACCAGTTGCCCAGTGTTTAGGACTGATTGTTGAGTTTACAGTAAAGCACTTAAGTGTCTTCACACCCGATAGTTGTTTTTAAACGATTGGTTTATGGATACTTTTGATTTTAGTGTTTAAGCAATTGTAAAAAACAGTAATCGGTGCAGATTTGAGTAAGACTGGAATATGCTTTTACCACTAAAAAGCATATAGCATAGCCTTTGGGGTCAGCTTTGCTATGTCAAATTAAATAACTTACTCAAAACTACTCAGATTAACATTGTTTTGGTCAATTAAAGTTTACATTCGTTATCATCCAAAAATAGACCCTAAGTTGTTCCTAGAACATAGTTGCCTTTTAAGGGTGTACTTCAGAAACCTGCAGACCTGGTTGTGGAGCAAGGCATAAACTATTCCAGCCAATGAACATCAGGCGCCCACATGGAGGTTTGCAGTTAAATTGGCTGTTGAGCTGAAATATCAACAACCTTTTCCCAGAATCACAGAGTGTACCTTTTTTAAATGTGTTGAAGAACTTGATGCTGTTAGATCTGGAGTTTGTGCATTGTCTGCCATCCAAGTTCTCCCCCTTTCCACTGGAGTTTTATTGTAATGCAAAACCTGGGGGACATCAGGTATGGCACAATGAGATCTCACAGCACAGCAGTCTGTAGTAGAGATGGACTGTGCTGCAGCAGCCTATAGCAGAAATGACCATCAAAAGAAGCGTCCACATCTGCAGGAGTCTATAATATCCCCTCAAGGGAGACGTCAGGCTGAACAGGCGCCAATGAGCGAGCACGAGAGGGCCTCCATAACAAGACAGGTGGAACAGGGCGCACAAATGTGTGTGTGTGTGTGTGTGTGTGTGTGTGGGGGGGGGGGGGGTCTGTGCCAAGGCGTGCAGACCGCACTCTTTCTCCGCTCGCGCGCTCGCTTCCTCAGTGGAAATAAGGACACTGCCAGAAATGAAAGTCTCCCAGAAGTGATTCTCAAGCGGATCTGGCCGACATTTGGCTCATATGGGGCTCGTACCATCTCTCTCTCTCTCTCTCTCTCGCTTTCTCTAGCCCTCCCCTCTCTCCCTTTCTCTCTCACACACACACACACACACGCCGCACACAAACACGCACGCACACACACACACACACACTCACAAACACCCCACAAGCTGCTTTTCTCTGTGCTTTGGTTTTGTGAAGTTTTGGAATAAGGAGCATCCCTCATGGCGAGAGGCACAATTCGGTGTCTCACTCCCCCTTTGTGTGTGAAGTGTCAACAGTAAGCAAGAGTCAATGGCACCAGACATTGACCCAGCAGACATTCACTGCATAATAGCTGAATCCATCCTGAGAAGAAATCTGTAACCTCCCTATGTGCCTGCAGAGATAATGGTGTGAGCTTTCATCTTTAGTGCACACACACACACATACCGCATACACACACACACACACACACACACACATACCAAACACACACACACACACACTGAACACCCACACACACACACACACACACACACACACTGAACACCCACCCACCCGCACACACACACACACACACACAGAGTGACATAATGATGTTGCAGTGAGGGAAGAGCCTACACAGTGCCCTGTTTGCTGCCTTTGACTGCTATTGCAGTCTCTCCAATAGTGAGTGGTGCTGCACGTGTTCTTCTGGTGCATGATCCTGAGTCCTGAGGAACGGCATCCTGCAGGCCTCACTTGGTTTCAGTGAGGAGGTTAAGCACAGTGAAGACTAAGGCCAGTTGTATTATTGCGGAGGGCTCACATCAAGATTGTGTGTGTGTGTGTGTGTGTGTGTGTGTGTGTGTGGTATTTATGTTGCCTCCATCTGTGTGTGTGTCTCCCCCTGCAGACCAGTAAGGTGTGTACGTATCTGACCAGAAGAAGGCTGAGGAGGGCCTGGGCCCCAACACCAAGAGCTTAGTCACCATGCTGATTTATCTGTGTGTGTGTGTGTATGTGTGTGTGTGTCTCCCCCTATAGGCCGGTAAGGTGCGTAAGCACGTGTCTGATCAGGAGAAGGCTGAGGAGGGCCTGGGCCCCAACATCAAGAGCATAGTGACCATGCTGATGCTGATGCTGCTCATGATGTTCGCCGTCCACTGCACCTGGGTGACCAGCAATGCTTACTCCAGCCCCAGCGTCGTACTGGCATCATACAACCACGACGGGTGAGCACACACACACACACACGGACACACACACACACAGTGCTCCTGGGTGACCAGCAACACCTACACACACACACACACACACACACACACACACACACACACTGCACCTGGGTGACCAGCAACACCTACACACATACACACACACACACACACACACACACACACACACACACACACACAGACACACACACTGCACCTGGGTGACCAGCAATGCCTACTCCAGTCCCAGCGTCGTACTGACATCGTACAGCCTTAACCGTGAGAGAAAACACAGGCACACACACACAGACTCACACACACACACACCAGGGTTTCCGTTGACCGGTAATTACCGGACATTGGCCGGACAAAAAATGAAATGTCCGACAAAATTAAATCTCTCCGGTCAAATTGTCCGATTGAAATTGGCTAATAATCCTGAGAATTGAGAATAAGCCTTAAAATTTAAGCCTATATTAAAGCAATACGTCCTGGCTATGTTTTTAAATGTACCGTTTGAAAGCTATTAAACAACACGCATAGCCTATGCCTATGCATTTTAAATAGGAAGCGCACGCTTAAAACGTCCATGTTAAACAACGAACAAATGAGTGAGGCGGTTCAAACATGGCCAGGCCCAGGCAGACTAGCCTTAAAAGTTTTTTCAGAGGCCAGACGCGATGGATGATGATAAATTGGTAACGTCTGAAGCCTCAGATGTCCGGTCAACTCCACCACCACCAGATAAAAAGCAGAAGTGTCGGGCGTATCTGTCGGAATCATGACGTTGGAAGTGTAGTTGTGGGGTTGCGGCCGCTCCAAGACATTGTCATTCTCCATGTACACTGGACATGCAACTGTGTTCTGTACCCAAAGCATACCGTAGGCCTATGCTTTCTCTGTCTATGATCTGCAGGGTTAGGGCCTCCTCGACGATGAGATTGCTGGTCCGCGGATAATTTCCGGCACAATTAAACGGTATCATTGAACCACGGACCGAAAGAAAAAGAAACTAAACATTTCCCAGAATAGGATACATTTCTTAATTTATTGTTATCAAATAAAGAGGCATAGCCTTAGGGGGTAGTGGTGTGAGCGCTCATTCTTGTGTGTGCGCATCTGTGCAAGTTAAACAGTGGAACCACTGGAGATAACGTGGGTAGCAGCAACAAACAACGTAGCCTTTTTAAAACAACGAACGAAGCGGACTCTTGCTGTCCATGAAAACATACATTCTGGCTAGATTTTGTTAGGCATGTTTACGTAAGTTAAGCTAATGAACATGTTGCATTCTATTCAGCCTGATTATGTCATTCTTTAAGCTACATAGCCTGTCTCCAGTTTTCCTCAACTTGACTAATTAAGAAGCGATAATAGGATATTTGACCGGCATATCATCAAAATGTCCGGAAAACGAAACCTCTGCCGGTCACTTTGACCGGCACCATTTTTTATTCTAGCGGAAACTCTGACACACACACACACTCACACACACACACTAACTCACACACTGTACTTGCGTCACTGGTAACAGGTCCTACAGCCCGTGTGTGTTGCTTGCTTGCTTCCTCGAAGAGTGTGTGAAAGACAGCATCAGGTCATTCCTTCTCTTCGTCCTCACCGCATGTTGGAACTCTCCGTGGCCCCAAATAGAGCTGAATCCACCCAGTCCTCTTCTGCCCATCCCCACCACTCAAATCCCCTTCTGGTCCCTGATGGAGTTGAGGGAGCGTTGAGGAGGAGGAGGAGGAAGAGGGAGTGTCAGATCAGTGAGGAGGAGGAGGAGAAGGAGGAGGAGGGAGTGTCAGATCAGTGAGGAGGAGGGAGTGTCAGATCAGGGAAACAAAGGAGGTGAAAGGAAGAGCTCAGTCATTTCTTCTCCTTTTCCGTCTGCTGGGCAGGTCTCGGAACATTCTGGACGACTTCAGGGAGGCGTACTATTGGCTGCGTCAGAACACGGATGTGCATGCGCGTGTCATGTCCTGGTGGGACTACGGCTACCAGATCGCCGGCATGGCCAACCGCACCACGCTAGTGGACAACAACACCTGGAACAACAGCCACATAGCACTGGTAAGTAGAGCTGCAACCATAGATATATATAGCACTGGTAAGTAGAGCTGCAACCATAGATATATATAGCACTGGTAAGTAGAGCTGCAACCATAGATATATATAGCACTGGTGAGTAGGGCTGCAACCATAGATATATATACATAGCACTGGTAAGTAGGGCTGCGATGGTACACAAACATCACAATTCCATAGGTGTGCCACCTAGGTGTGGATTCGGTTACTTTTCGGTACCTGTAAGTACAGCTAGCCTAACATTCACTGACAATATTGCTAATGCACTGAGATATGGTCTGCCATCTTATATGTTTGTGTGGAAACATGGTGCTTGATAGTCTTTTTGGCTCCTACCTTCAACTTCAAGGCAGGGCTGCCCTGCCTAACCCGAACCCTAGTGCCTTCTGCAAACAATAAAGACTACTAAGGGCTGATAAAGTTATAGGCTACTAAAGGCTGATAAAACGTGCTGCATCTATACGTTCAGTATGGAGACTGGTAAGACATGAAGCACTGCTACTTGGTAAGACTTCAAGGTGCTTGCATTGCATGTACACTGTCCAGACAATGCCAACAAACCCCATCATTCTCAAGATGGCAGATGCAGGGGTAATTCCTAGCTATGGTCTCTTCTGCACTGCAGCTTAAATGTTATTGGACTACTGTAGCTGTAGCTCTGTGTCTTTAATATTATTATTGCCATGGATAAAAGTGTCTGCCAATGGAATAAATGTAAATTGTTGGCAGTTGTTGGTTGCAGTCTTCAGAATGTGAAAGAGGAAACAAAGTGCCAGCTCCGCACTGCTCAGACAGTAATTGAAAAGACTGGCATGTCAAACTCAAACAACTCCAAGCAAACAGACACAGACTGACTTTGCACACTGACCCAGTGTTTTGTTAGTTTGTTGGTGTTTGTTAGAGCAGTGTGCAAGCACCTTAAAGGAGAACTCTGCCAATTTTCACACTGATCTGTTTCCCGAGTAAAAAAGAATTGTTGCTACCCAGCTCTAGTTGCTGCAGCCAACAGCTAGAGCAGCAAGGCAGCTACAGTGCTACACTCCTGGGGCATCTTTAAAATCATGGATAGATTCATCCATCCATCCATCCATCCATCCATGGACAGAAAGCATGCTACTCTAAACGTGTGCGAAACCTTGCAAACTCCACCCAGAGCCTTATTGGCTCTGCTAGAAGCTTGACAACATACAACATACATGATGTACAACATACAACATACAACATACATGGTGTCTTCACAATATAGTCAGCAATATCCCGCTGTAAAAGGTTTTCTGTCATTGTTGTTGAGTGTTCCAGTCCAGAAGACTGAACTGCATAGTGTGCTTCCTG
>NC_055977.1:25661520-25669020 GCF_018492685.1 Alosa sapidissima
TGTCAGTCCATCTGATATGCACTATGTTTAGGTCGTGTCTGTCTGTCTGTTGTCTGTGTATCCATCTATTTCCTTGTCTGTCTGAATGTCTCATTGAGACCCTCACTACATACATGGGTGTTAACGTTGGCCCCAAGGACATTTACTCAAGAGAGAGGTCCTTCTAGAAACTTTGAAAAGTTTGGTTGACTGTTAAGCCGAGAGAATTGATTTTTCCTCCAAGGGTTTTTACAGACTTGTGATTGCCTGGCTGACATTCTGGTTGGGCTGCAGTACATTTCAGAAACAACTCGCTTCTGTCTAAACCGTCTGTAATTTAAAAAATAAGAGTTGCGCTCAGCTGCCAGTACACTTTGAGCTTCATTGTTCTTGCAGCCAACTCAAATTTACTTTTGCCAGCAGTAGACTGCAAGCTGTGTCGAAACTTTATCTGTTGTATAACTGCCCAACTTAACACAAACATGTAATTGTATATTTTTTACCCACTTCATGCTGATATACTCATTCACATGGCATGTTAGTGACATTCAACAGGCATGGTGGTGACTAAATTGCACCTAGTCACTAGTCAGTCATAACTTTAAAAGAGTTCTCATCCAGTTTTTGTATCACTGAACTTCCTTAATGGAAAGATCCGGAGTTAAAACAACCTGGGGTCTATTTATGGAGGTCTAGGTCAAAACTCCTCCGATTAACGTAATTTTGCTCCCAAGCGAAAGTTTGAACTCGTTATCATCCATAAATAGATCCCTGGTTGTTTTAACTCCGGATATTTCCTTTAACTGCAAAAGCCTTTTGATGGTCAGGCTAAGACAAAACTGGAAAATAATGTTGGTTTAATTACATTGTTGCCTATGCACAGTGAATTAGATTGTATACAGTAAAAGGGTATTTAAATGGGTTAAGCAATAAAAAAAACACACTTGTAATCTTAATGTAATCATACTGAAGATTTTAAAATGTCTAATATATTTTTTCTACACTGTAGAGTGCCAAGAGGAAGCGTGGCTACATCAAGAACAAACTCCTACTGAAAAAAGGCAAGAGGCACAGCAAGAAATAATGTGGGACTACGGATGAGGTCAAGATGAAGGGGAAAAAACAAGACAAACTGTACATAAGATCTAATTAACAAGACACAAGCAAAGAGAAGAGAAACTTGACCAATGATGATGGGACGAAACAGGAGGTTGAGGAAAATGACAAGGAAGATGAGGTTGGGGAGCCTAAAAGCGCTCAGCTTGAAGTTTAAGTGCTCTACTGGCGCCACCTTGTGGCTGTTGTGGGTGGGTGGAAATCTAGCAACCTGGAGGGTGGTCTGTCATCCTGTATCCGAGGATGTTTGGCCCTACTGTTCTGATTTGTATCTTTATCTGTCAGTCATTTTTGTTTTCATTTTTCCCCCACGAATGTTACTTGAATGTGTGAACTTGTCTGGAGGCACAGTTTTGCTGGGACTCTCCTAAGCACTATTATGGTCATGGTCGAGAGGGGCAGTCGAGCTTGGGGGGTTGGACGGTGGGCTGGGGGTGGAGAGTGGAGAGGATATGGCCGGTTTGACATCAGGCTGGGAGCTACTGCACCAAAGAACCCTTGTTCTCCCTCCCTGTAGGTAGCTAAGAAGACTTGGGACCTCTCCACTCCATGGAGAAGGTTCCAGAACAAGTTCCTGACACGGGTACAGGGGATAGTATGCGGCAGGGAGGAACTGCAGCAAGTTGGGTACAACTCTATCTAAATTGTGTTAAATAGGTTCTTTTTTAGATATTTTGTTTTTCATTATGAGCATTACTTTGCTCGTCATTGCTTTATGTTTTCGTTTGTCTCAAAAAGGATGTTTTTCCATGACGAGAGAAGAATGCTGAACGTGTAAATATGTTATGTAAAGAGAATGTTTGACAGGGTTATAATATATTGTGGTGAATTTCTTTTAATATGCAAAGGAATTTTGATTTCCTCTTCTTTTTTTTGCTTTGACTTTATTACAGTGTTTCTATGGCAACTCTTAGACCAGTGAATGCAATAATTTTTAAGGAGTTTTGTTTTGAAGAATGTGAATTGTTTTCTGGAGGCTTTTTTCTTTTCCCTTTTCCCAAGTTGTCTTTTGATTGATTTAAAATTCTGTTCTGATGTCAGGGAGGGAAAGGAACAAATCCCAAACTGCAAAAGATGTAGTTCCGCCTCCCTTACAGAGAGGTAGGGTTTCTCTTTTTTCAGACAAGACATTGATTTAACCTGCCCTTGAACCACTTTCCCTTCATTGTGAAACGCTGCCATGCAAACAAAAACAAAAAAGGCCAAGAGCAAAGTTTCCCAGTTCAGTTTGTGCAGCAGTGAATTGCTGAACATTACTGGATCTTTAAAACCTCCTGGGGTGCTCCTAGGTCCAGTCCTCGGCCCCATTAGGATTCTATTATTGCTGTCTAGGAACACTGGGTGTAGGTGTGTGTAGGATTTTAATGTGTTTTTTTTCTTTGCGGTGAATGGATGTACTTTCCGAAAACCGGGGGAGACAGGTCTACCACATATCAGAGACTGAGTGCTTGTCTGTCATTGACTCCCGGAGTTTTGTGTTTACCCTACAATTGCATCATTTACTGTTCTTCTCTCTGCGTGCTCCGGCAGTAAAAATATTTCCTCTTTCATCTCTTTGTTTTAGGAGCATTTTTCTGAACGGAGGCAGCTTTGTAGTGTTCGGCTGCCTCGTCTGTGAACAGGATCGCATCTGTCACCACTGTCTCACTCACTTGTAGTGCTGGCGGGTTTCAAAGTCATATAGATTGTGTTCAAGTGACAGCTTGACAAACTCTTATCTACATGAATGATTGAAGTGTTGGGGATGCATTCGTTGATGTAAGCACTGGTGGTTGTATGATGTTTGTTTTTTTTAATTATTTTGTGCGATGTCTGACTGCAGTTTGTTGTGTGGAGGAGTCTGGATAAAGCCTTAAATGTGAAAATTGTCCCTTTACTAGTCCTGTTTTTAAAGCTCCCTTTCTTTTGCTTTCATGTCTGTGTTTTATCCTTTTTTAATTGGCTCTTATCCCCTCTGCAGCTATGGTTTTCACTGTGTCGCTGTCTTGTTTTCCCCTTTTGGTTATACCTTTTGTCTGTTGTGTGTCTTGCCTCTGTTTGTGAACGAATTATTTGTTATTCCATCAGTAATTCTCTTTTTTCACACCCCAAACACCAGGTTTACCTTTTTTTTACATTGTAGTTCGAAATGCTTGGTTGAGTCCTGACAAATAATAAAAAAGAAAACATGTGTAATGTCTGGCATCTCATGCAATTAGTAGTGTGTGAATGATAACCTACAATGTGCGCATAAAATATAATAATAAAATAATTTTGTATTTGCACCATTTACAACACATATAATTTGTATAGCCTAGTGCTATTTTAGGTGCAGGGTTCCCACTCTAAATCAAATGTAAAATTCCATGACTTTCCCTAACAAAAGAAACTGAATTTGTAACAAATTGTACATTGAAATTACTTAACCGAACAAAGACTTCAGAGCAGTCACATAGCGTCTTTGACTTTTGTTAATGTGGATGAAATAGTGGGCATTGGGAATTGTATAATGAAATGGCATTGACAAAAACAGGGCTTACCACAACCACTCAAGCAAGCAGTAATGGAAAAAGCTTGAAATACCAATGCTGGGTGGAAATATATTTAATTTGTATTAATGTATTTTGTTAAGTATATTTTAAACTGCTACAACAACATGTCCTGATATTCCCCTACTTTGCCACAAATATAATAAAATTCCCTGACTTTCCATGTCTGGAATAGATTTCATTAAAATTCCATGATATTCCAGAAATTCTCAGACACATGGGAACCCTGTAGGTAGGCCTACTAAAGGTACTAGGTACTAAATCCGCTCTACAGTGGCAGGGAAAGACTACAGCCACCACCAATGTATAACATTGAATTGATGCACAGCACACAACAAAGAATACTTACCACACACCAGCTCCACTTACCACACACCAGGTGGAGATTTAGGGAACCAATCAGTCAGTTACAGCATAGGGATGATTACATGGTCAGATGAGATGAGACCGGTCAGATGAGTCGGATCCCGTCTCTGACTATACTGAGATTGCTCTACGACTAGATGGGAACAGCAACTTACTGTAGTTTTTCCAGGAGGCCTCCCAACCAGAGTTGTGCACAATTCGAATTGCAATTCTGCTTCCTGTTTGCTACCTCAATTGAAATGCAAGTGGAATTCAAGAATTGAATTGGAATTTAATAGCCAGTTTCAATTCAATTCTGGAATTTTGCACAAGCCTGCTCCCAATCAATATTAACCAAGCCCTAACCCTCTTAGCTTCAGTTCTTCACCAGATTCAGGTTATCCAGTGGTCTAACTGCTGCTGCTGGCACCAACACTAATAACTAAAATATTATGTCTATGAACATAGACTTACCTTACCTTGTTTGACCACTAAGTGGCAGTATTAGCAAGGTTCATCTCGTGTCTTTTTTTCTTCTTTATTCATTGTATTTGCTAGAGCTCAGTACAGACAACATGAGTAGGTGAGCATAAATCAGTTAACCATATTACATCTCCTGTGATAAATCTGAAATTGAATGTACTCGACTGAGTCACATCTGAATTTTTGTGATAACATCATTCTTCTGACTGCGAGCATTCATGTGCTTTGCAGTCAAAATAAAGAGTACATCGCAATAGAAAATGAGCAGTGGTATAATTAATAGTAATAGTAATTACATTGGCCATTTTCAATTAAGCTTGAGTTAGGCCTACATCAATTAAACAGAAATTAAGTCAATCAATTAAGAATCTATAAGGACAGAAAACATTCTTGGTCACATGATAAGTCATTTTTATTTATTCTTCTGATACAAAGTGTAAGTGTGTCTGTGATTGCCATGGCACATGGGTTTGTTTTTCGACACATAAACATAAAAGTGTTCATCAACTCAACTCCCAAGACACTTGGACTGCACCCTATGGTTTGCAGCCTACGGATGGAAGGTCCATCTTGACACAGTGGAGAGCCACACCTCACAGAGGAGCTTTATAGTGCCTCGTATGTTGTGGACAAAGGTCTAAAGTGGTTTGATAGCACTTTCCAACATTAAGTCCATATTATTTTTTAAGGGAAAGAAAATATTTGGGTTTTGTGATTTGTAGTATACAGAACCCTAGAGGTATCATTGCAATATACAGTATATGTTGTGTATATCCAGAGAATTAACACTCAAATGATTAAATTGTGTGCACATTTGACTAAACTGTACTCTCATTTTCATTTTTTGTAAAATGAGACCACAATTTAGTAAAATGAGTACACATTCTCTCGCACAAACATACACTAAACAATCTTGCAATGACACCTCCTTGGCTCTAGTAGCAAGAGAATGAGGTGTCATGTCCAGTAGGCAACCATCCAATAATAATCCTCAAGCCACATTCAGACAGGATGAGACTAGCAGCGATGTAGCAGTGAGAGAGACCACGAAGCGCTGATGACACTGAGAAACTTCTTGTAATTGTAAGCTAAATAACCACTGACGAAAAAGCTAAAGTCAATCTCAACTTTTACGGCAACAAGCCATGGCGATGGGCAAATCGCCAGCTATCTGTACTCTGTTTCAGCCTTGCAAATGTTGTCTTCAGTAATCTGATTCAGATTCAGCAGCGATTTGGGCTTGGAGCTGAACCAGAACTGAGCCAGGTCTGTCTCAGGAGTTACTTTACTGGGTAGCAAAATCGCAGTACATTTACCTGAGGGGTATTCCAAAGCATAGGCATGTTTTAAAAGAATAGCAAACATAACCGTCATGAGTGCCTCAGATTTTCTTTAAAACATTTTTCAACTTTTTGGATCCCTAAATTGAAGAGCACCAGAGGAACGTCCAGTCTTCACCCTAGCAGCACTCCTTGCAAACTGTTTGTGGATGGGTATTCCAAGTATGTGGTATTGGAGAGACCAACCTGTGCATGTTAACACAGAGTAAGCCATACACATCCTGAAAGAGAAGCCCTGTGCGTCTGTTTAACTTATTTATCTATTTGGGTGACACTTATCCAGAGCAAGACTTACATACGTAGATTCTTACAAGGCCCAGTTTCCCCAGAGCAACTCAGGGTTAAGTGTCTTACTCAAGGACACAGCAATGGCAGCCGGCATAGCTGGCTACTGCTAGCTAGACCAGTTCCTTAGCCACTATGTACCGCCCCTGGTTTTGCTAGGAGATGGAAGCCATTGGACTCTTATTTGACCAACTCAGGTTCGTCACTAAACCACATGCTTGTAAAAATCTCCTTGCTGAATTCATAGGTATGCTTTGGAAGAAGAGACAGTGACCCAGATAGTTGAAGAAGATTTAGTAGAACACTGTCGAAGTTTATGGAAGTAGGCTACATCTGATTTAAGCACCCACTGACCTGAAGACCTGAATTCCAACAGGGTAACACACACACACACACAATATCACAACAGTGAATGAGAGCATGGACCAGCATACTGACTCTAGTCTGTGTGGACAAACTGCCTCAGACATGATCTTGCTATCTCTAAGATCAAGCCTTGACCCCAATGCATTCAAAATTCCTGGTGTTTGTGAAGATTCTGGTGTAGTGTAGGGCTCAAACTCCTTAAAGGTGTGAACCTATTCACTATTTGGGGTGGAAATCATGATAAATGGCCATAAACATAAAGGAGTTTTGTGGATACCCGTTTTTGGAGCCTGGGCTGTCCACTTGGACCGTGTTTTCTTTTACAGCGTATTCAGGGGACAGGCAGCTAGCAGATCATGAGGAGACGTTTGCTGTTTGTGACAAAAAAATATTCTAGCTTACAAACCGCGTAACATGACTTAGAGCACCTTTAATCTTTGCTTTGACAAAGTAGTCTCAGCCATCTGAGATACAAAACCCAACATGCAGCCAATAAAGAGCAACTAACTACTGCCATGTAATCTTATTTCACGCACAATAACACAACCTCGTGGAAGTTTCAAAATCAGTCAACTCAACACTGCAATTAACCATGACCTACATATCCTAATAAGATTGCTTCATTAAGCAAGTATGACATACTTGGAGCATGTGATTATCAGATGACAAACTGTGCATTCTTCATCTTCAAGAGCTGTTCCAAAATTGGCCGAACAATACCTACACAGAAAAGTTTCGGTAATTTTATTCTTTTTGCATTCGATTACATTAGAGTAACAATTGATCGAGAGCTTTTCTTCCTCCCAAAAATGAGAATGTAATCCTCCTGTAAGGACAACTGGAGAAGACATTTGTGTCTTTGTTCCGTACTAATCAACGGTCCATCTCTCTCTCTCTCTTTGTCTCTCTCATGTGGAGCAGTTGTCCATTAACCTTCGCTGGCGTGCTGCCCATCAGAGGGAGAGTCTAATGTGGAGTAATCACATCAGAGACTCGCGGAGGACACCGGGCCCACCTCTCCAATCACATCCATCAGCTGAACCGAAGGCTGGCAAGCC